>NC_057801.1:848026142-848033590 GCF_018294505.1 Triticum aestivum | reverse complement strand
CGCCACTATTAGGGTTTTCCCTAGTAGTGGGTGGTGTTGCGTCTAATAAGGAAGCTTTGGTCTCTTCCTCGCCGTGGCGATGTTCTCTTCAGTGGCGCCGTTGAGCCGGTTTGTCTCGTGTAGTTGTCAGTCATTTAGATCGGTAGGCCATATTTTTCTTGTGTCTAGCGGTTGTCGTCTCTCATGGCAACGCCAACAAGTGGGATAGACTGACACTGGTGCAATTTTAGTGGCCCGACGGTGGTAGATTTTACGTTCTTCCCGGGCAACAATGGTGGACTGCGTCAGATCTGGGTTTAGGTGGGCGTGGGAAACATCAACGGCCGACATGCCACATCATCAAGCCCTTTTGTTCAGGTCTGATCCTAGGCTCACAATGGACGTGGATTTTTAAAGCTTGGGCTTCTGGACACCCTCTATCCTTACCCTCCAACATTGCTCTGAGATATGTACTAGACAACTAACTTACTACACCAAAATTTCCCATTTTTATTTTTTTCAAATAAAACAACATATGAACTTCAAACTTTGCAAGACTCTAAAACATCCTAACTAGAATGTGGGAAAAAACTTTCAGATTTTTGGGTTCCACACAAATATAGGAAATGATATTTTTTAAATTAAAAATTGGTATTTTTAGTATTTGTGATGCACGAAGAAATCCGAAAGTTTTATCCCACATTCTGGTTAGAATGTTTTGTTCTGGTGTAAAGTTTGAAGTTCATATGTTATTCTATATGGGAGAAACAAAAAAGACAAAAATAGTTGCACGAATCACGATGCAAAAATGAGTGGCTAGGTAAGGGAGTGTCATGATGCCTACAAGGCTATGGCGCTCACCAGGATTTTGTTTTACTGGTGCTTCGGCTTTTCCTTCGGTGACGGTCGACAATTTCAGATTTGTTTTTTTACAGGGTCTTCATTAGATTTACTTGTAATATTCCTTTACGTAAGTTTTATTTTGTAAAGTTTTCTAGACATCTGTCATCTCCCGATCTTTCTGGTAGTTTCCACATGTATGTGTGTAATTGTACATTGTTTTTTTATTATATATTGTGTGCGGTTCAAAATAAAAGAACACGACGTATGTCCTTGTTCATGCGAGCTGTGAGTTCTGGGGACCGGACGTGTGATCACAGTGAGCTGCAGTCGGCTGTTTGGAAAGAGAGCTCATCCTTGGCAAGGTCGTAGAGCAGGTGGATGTTCTGCAACTGGAAGTTGCCGATGATGCTCATGTCGTTGGATGTATGCATCACCATGCATGACGTGGAATTGTCCAGCGGCACCCAGTAGTTCTCCGGTGGTAAAACCATGTCCGCTCCACCACTGAAGTGGAACACCATGGACGGCACTGTCTTTTCTTGCGCCACCGCCACACACAGGTCCATCTCGCTGTCAGCCGGTGGCGGCACGAGGCTCCCGTTCAGCTGCCTCCGGAGCTCCTCGCGCAGGGGCCCGTACGCCCCGTCAGCCAGAGCCGTAGTGGGGGTGCCGGAATCGATGATGACACCACCGCTGGTGCCGTTCTCTCTCAAAGCGAACACCGTGGGTGGGATCGACAACCTTGTCTGTCCCACACTTATCCCAACGAGTGGGACATAGTAGAACGGGTACTCTTTGGGGCCTTGCACGAAAGACATGGACATCACAGGGCTGCCTCCGCTAAGGCTCGCCGAGGCACCGACAAAAAGGTGGCTGATGGCGCTGGCAGTGGCGTTTCTGCCGAGGTACGGGGTGTGGCAGTAAGAGAACTTCTTGGCGCCCGCCTGAGAGACGAGCGATAGGGGGCCGCGGCCAAGCCCTATGAGGCCGGACGCCCCGTCAAGGGACCCCGGAGCAATCATCAGCGATTCGACACAGCCGAACGTGAGCCTCGCCGAGCCGTTTTGGAAGGCGAAGACCTCAGTGTCGATGGTCCCTGAGGCGCCGCCGGCGCCGTAGAAAGCCCTGAAAGCGCAGCTTCCGTCCCGGCGGCACGAGTGCTCCTGGGTGGCCAGGCACAAGGCATCGTTGCATGACACGGGATGGAAGGTGTTTGACTTGGACGCGTTATAGTGGGGCTGGCCCTGCTTGACGCATTGGCTGCAGTTGGAGCACTGCGTCCAGATGAGGTCACTGCCGGTGTCGATGAGTGCCTCGGCGCGCTGAGGTGGGGTGCCGATCATGTACTCCGCGATGTACTGGCTGGTGTTCCAGTGGACCGGCACGGTCACGTCGACAAAGGACGCCAGACGCTGCCGGCTGCTGGCCATGGCACGCTGCACGCGCTCTGCCACGGTGTAGCCGCCCTTGCTATCAACATGGGTGAGCTCCATGTGGAACCCTGCGCTACTACAAGTAACTAGGGTAGCATAACACAAGAACGATGAGAGCATAACACAAGAACGATGAGCACCAGGCTTATTTCCATTGTTGTTTCCCTTGTTGGTTTGGTGCTATAGCTCCTCACGATGTTATATATGCATCTGGATAACATGTGGAAACAAACCAACTGACGGAGGATAGGATGATACATGTATAATTTATTACAGTAGCTAGTATAATGAACTCCTGGGTGCCGGCCTGGATCATGGATGGGATTGGGCGACTTCCTTACGGCAGAATAGGCGTATGACAGTTGTATAGCATTTTAAAAAATTCTACCATTATAGATCACTGTTTCAAATAGCCCGCTATAGCTCCGCTATAGCACGCTATAGCGTTTACAAAAGGTCTTGCGCTAAGAGATTTTGGTCCAAACAAATGAACAAACATTTTAAATAGCGCGCTATAGCACCGCTATAGCATGCTATAGCATTTGAAAGAGGTCCGGCGCTAAGATGCTTAGCGCGCTATTTAAAACTTTGTTATAGATACAGCTAGCTAGCAGCTGTGATTACATCGCTGATCTCTCCAAGTGTCGACCTTTACAAGAAGCTTGGATTTTGTCGCCAAATCCTAGTGTGTTTTTTTATCATTGATCTCAATGGTTGCTAGTTCATTATTTGATGCGATAAACCTCCTGATATAACATTATGACTTACTAGTATAGAATTCGCCATGGCCTGATTGGGTGGAGTCTGGAATCATAGTGATCCACCAGGCCAAGCCCTTTCAAAGTAAATCTGTTCAATTTCGTATAAACTCGCAATGTACTACTCCCTCCATTTACTTATACAAGGCCACTATGGAATATACATTTTGCATCTATACAAGGCCACCAACAGTAATCGAGGCAAAATTAATGACATTTTTTCGTACTAACAACCTGTTTAATACTTGCATGCATGCAGTCATAATGACAGTCAACTACATCCTCCACTTAGTTTACTTGCATGTTTTTGGTGTATTAATGTTCACATTAAGCAAAAAGAAAGGCTGACTTTCAAAGCAAGAATTAAAATTTACATTGGTACCTGTAATTTGAGTTTGTGGCCTTGTATATAAAAATGGAGGGAGTATTTTATATTCTTTTTTCTCAAATAGGCACGAATGTGCATATCATATATTAAACAAGAAAGAGGGAAGTGTAGAAGACCAAAGAAATGAAGTTTGTCTGTGAGAACATTTTTGTCTGTTGAGTTTGTGTTGAATATATATACAACGGGGTTACATTTGGACTTGAGGTGTAATTGGTAGTGGTAAGGGTACAAGTCGTACTAGAGTCACACACTTCTACGTTAGGCCTCCAATATAATGAGAGGGGCACCACATGTTGTAATTCATGACGACTTGAAACCAACAAGCACAGGGGAGCCAGCGCCGGGTGTTGCAATATCTCGGGAAGGAGCATCCATAATCATTGCCCCGGGGATGGATGTCGTTAACATATATTGTGCTGTCTGTGATCTTGCATGGCATGATCAATCTAACACCGTCTAAAATTTTTGAAGACACAAATACAAATCTTATTGACCAAATTTTATGATGTACAACTACCAACAACATGAAAGAAAAAATAAAGATACTTCAAAACTACTAACATGGAGAGATGTCCCAGTTGAACATAAGGAAAAACTAATTGATGACCTATCTGCGCAAGACGAGGACGCTTCACCAAGGTTGTATGGCGTGGCGCATCAAGGAATTTGTTATCTGATGAATCCACTGGGATTGGGGTATTGAGAAGCTGCTCAGCGGCCTCCCGCTCCTCCCGAGTGGGTTGCGGACAGCCACACTGTCTGTCACCCGTTGCAACATTGCGAGCTGCAGCAGATGGATCAAATGGTGCAGCCAAATGAAGACTAGACTGTGGGGCCGGTGTGCCAGCCATGAAAACTTCTACCATGGATCCCCGGGCCCCGAAGTTATCCACCTCCCCGGAGTTGGACTCTAGTAGAGGGATTAGGTAGCCGGTGTCCATCACCCCAATGAGCTGGCATAAAGGACAGTCTTATATCTTATATTTACTAATTGGAGGCACCGTACGAGACTCCAAGTTAATTCGCACATTCAAGATTAAATTAGCCATTTGATTTAAATTTAATGGTCGAGATCTATTAGGGCATATAACTAATTAAAAAAAACAGCACATGCGTAAAGGAATAGGCATGTACATAATTTATTTATTTTTGAAAACACGTACATAAAGGATTAACCAGTACCATGAAGAAAAGGGACTAAACTACCACCTTCATATTGATTCTAAATAAAAAACTACCACGTCCATAAAGGAGTCCTCAATTCTCACGTATGTGATGTTGAAAAAAAAACTGCCACGTATGTGTCTTCTCCTTGCAAAAGGGAAAGAAAGACACGTAAAAAAATCTTGACACCCCACGCTTAAAAAACACATATTAATTCTCAGGGAAAGAAAAAAACATATGCATGCCTACTTGATAAAAAAAATACATGTACAAATTAGGAATACTTAAATGTCACGTAAAATAAATGAGTCTATATGCCTGATTGAAAAAATTAAACGCCGAGTATCTAAAAAAAATCATGTCCCAGTAGCACGTGTCTTGTGCTTTCTTTTTCTTAGCAAAGCCTTTTCCTTACAAAGGGGGGAAATACAAGGAAAAAAATAGCCCAACACTAATAAAAATCCGAGATCACAATTCAAGCAAATGTCACGTGTGTGTCTAATTGAAGAAAAACTACATCCGTACAAATTCAGAATCCTCAAGCGCCACGTAAAAGAAATGAGACTATATGCTTGATTGATTATTTTTTTGAAATTGCGGGATCTGAACAGAAAAACAGCGACATCCCCATTCCAAAAGAAGCACGTGCCTTCTCCTTGCAAAAGTGAAAAAAGACAAGTAAAATATTCATGCCCGACGGTAATAAAAACCCATATCACTATTGTCATGGAAGCAAAAATCCACTTGCATGTCTAATTGAAGAAAATAAGACCCGTAAAAATCAGGAATACTTAAGCACTGCATAAAAGAAATGGGCATATATGCCTGATTGAAAAAAGGAAATATGGCGTAAAATGGAAGACTTGCCCACATAAATAAATAATTTTTTCGCAGGTAAAATAAATCAGTAAGGAACATACAAAAATCTCTCCAAATTGTTGCTGGGTATCCCCATTGCCAAGTTTCCCTCTTTTGGAGTGTAATCTGTTGTGACGAGCATGGCTTAGTTTCAGCCAATGAAATGTTGTTATTTCTATATGATGATATGTTACATCTGAATATTGGAAAGTTTTGTCATTCTATCTACTTCAAAGGATTAGTGAAACCAATAAATTGTACCTCAGATTAAATTGAACTTCCTTTATAGCATTGCGTTCTTATGTTTTATGTGCTTAGAAGTTTGGAGAAGATAGCATAAATCTTCGATATAAACGATTTATGCACCTTCATAGTTATTACACCAATGTGCAGTCTTGACAATTAGTATGTCACTGCAGCATCGCCAAGGTTTTTATAAAACAAATATCAATCAAAGTCTTATGTTACTCATACAGCAAATGTTGTTCAATAAGATTCACTATAATTTTTTCCTAATGCTAGCCCGTACGGATGCACGGGTTGACGACTAGTTAAAGTAAGGACGAGGCTTGCATGAGCGCTTCCTGCGACATCGTGGCGCTAGTCTAGCCGGTTGTTGTGAAGATAGGAGTTGGAGGCTCAGAAATCCCAACTCGTTGGCCAGGTAATGGATGATCCACATACCAGCAGGTCAGAACTATTCAACAGATCATCAAGATGCCATGCAGAGGCATCAATGGCGAACTCGAGGATGCCGAACGTAAGTCATACTCACCATGATGTCGAGATGCTTGCCCCATGGTGAGCGCCAAACTATCAAGGATGCAATCCTGACTGTAGAAGTGCATACTCTAGCCAATACAACCAAAAAACCGACCCCCCTCACGTGTGGCTCCCTCGGGGATAAACGTGGACCGAAAGTGGGCTGCAATATAACTGCGTCAGTCAGGTCTTGAACTCAAGACCTCTTGGCTCTGATACCATGTAGAAGTGCATGCTCTAGCCAATGCAACCAAAAGACCTACCTGATGGAAGAGACTAGGAAGCACATTATATGTTAACACTGACAATACTATCAGGTGTCAATGTAGAGGCAACCGTATATATTAGTTAGTAGGGATGGGAGTACGCTCCAGGGTTTATACAAGTTCAGGCCCTCACCGGTGGTGGTAATATCATACTCCTATGATGTTCTTTGCTCTTGGTGTAAGGAACAATGTGAGAAAGTTCAACCCTGAGCCTGATATCCTGCTCCAGGCTTATATAAAGTGCACTAGGAGGGGTGTCATAATTGAATGATATTAATGTTGTTCATGGCCGCATGCACGGCCAACTGTTCATGGCCATTACTGCTAGTAACTGTCGTATTTAACTACATTATACTACCATTGGGTAACGGAAGTAATTAAGACATGGTAGGGGTCTCGGTACTCTAGGTCGTAGCTCACTGTAGAAGGTCCGACCGCTCCCATCTTCATAGTGACCGATTGCTTGTTCTTATTTATGAGGAGGTGATAATCCAACTGTCGGCACTTGGTCTTATGACCCAATGTTATCTTGTGTGTCAAGCTGTACCTTCAATGAGCCTGGCTGACAGCCCCTGGCCATTGTATTTTGTATTGTTCTCTTGATAGTCTTTGGCCTTAGGATGGGCCATATATATTAGTAATCCTTGCTATACAGTTCATTAGATCCGCTGATCTAACTCATAGTTCGCTCCTGGCCCCGAGTCGCTAAGAGGTCGGGCGACTCAGGCGGAACCGTAGCACAGCCGCCACCCTCCCTCCTCCAATCTTGCTCCCCCCGTCGCCGTTGAAGGATGCCTCCAGTCAAAGGCCGCGAGGCTGACGGTGGTGGCGGGTCCTCATCCTTCTCGCGCGACTGATGGCAGCCTTATCCTTTCTTGTGTTGCGGGATCTTCGGCCAGAGATTCATGGCGGCCCAGTATGGTATGGTTTGTCTGGCGGAGATGGGTGCTGGGGCGGCGGGCTTGGATTTGTTCGGCGACCTCGGTTGCCGGTGTGG
>NC_057801.1:847954156-848025767 GCF_018294505.1 Triticum aestivum | reverse complement strand
CTTAGCTGTTCATCTCCGATTGGTGTGGGTGGGGGCGGCGGTGCCGGCTGAGATCTCCGGCCTACTGTTGGGAACCGGTTAGTGGCGCGGTTCTTTGGTTCTTTTTCTCTAAGATGGTCTTCTGCCGGTTGCCGGCCCTTATGGATCTGGCTGTTGACGAGTTCGGAATGCTCCACCGGAGATCTTTATTGAGTTCTTGATGCCTATAGATTGTTGGATCGAATGGGATTCGGTCGTGTGCGCCCCTATTTTTGCCCAAGTGGCTTCAGGAGGGTGTGACGCGAAGGTTCGATGCTTGTTGACATTATGAGGCATGTCGGTATTTCGATTTCCATGGTGAAGATAGCGGCGGAGAACGTCATGGTGGCTGAAGTATGAGGCCTTGTAATGGAGGATAGAGTCTTCATGGCGATGAGGACTTTGCTTGGTGATTCATGACTCGTAGCAGTGGCATCGGCAAATGTGGGTGGCAACACAGGTGGAGTACAGAGTCATAGCTTTCAAGGTGAAACCCAAGGTCTGGCCTTAATTGGTTGTGCCTGGAAGTGACCTTGTTGAAGGCATTGCTTTGAGAGCGCGGATCTTATCCACAGTGAAAACAGGATCTATGACCAGGCGATGACTGTATTTGTGCACTGTTTCCTTCTTGGAGGCATCGCTTTTGGAGAATTTAGACTTCAGGTGTTGTCTAGGAGATGGTTCATGCTGCAATTATGAGGAGTTGATCACTATAGCGGGATCTTTTTTTCTTCTTCTTCTCCTTTTTTTCTTTTGGTTGTGTGCATTCATAATGTCCTTAAGATATTGTGTTATTGCAGAGGCTGCGTGTAATTGGTATTTCTGTGATATTAATATACTCCCTTTGTCGAAAAAAATTAAGTAAATAAATACACTTGTGTGATAGCATCACACATAGAGTCTAAGGATGTATAATGAACATGACGGAATTAGGGATGAAAATGGAGTGGAAACTTTCCGCTTTTCCGTACAAAAATGGAACCAGAGAGGAAATATGAAAACAAAAAAGGAAATTTGCAAAGCGGAAATGGAAATGGAATTTTCTATATGAAGGGTTTTTAACTGAAAAAATCATAAGGAAACTTTCACAACGATGTGTCGCCGTCTCGAGGCGGAACCTGGGCAGAAGCGATCTAGGGCTCCGGCAGAGCTGTTCTATCGGGGAAACTTCCCTCCCGGAGGGGGAAATCGAAGCCATCGTCATCACCAACGATCCTCTCATCGAGAAGGGGTAAATCTCCATCAACATCTTCACCACCACCATCTCCTCTCAAACCCTAGTTCATCTCTTGTATCCGATCTTTGTCTCAAAACCTCAGATTGGTACCCGTGGGTTGCTAGTAATGTTGATTTACTCCTTGTAGTTGATGGTAGTTAGTTTATTCGATGGAAGATCATATGTTCAGATCCTTAATGATAATTAATACTCCTCTGAATATGAACATGAATATGCTTTGTGAGTAGTTACGTTTGTTCCTGAGGACATGGAAGAAGTCTTGTTATAAGTAATCATGTGAATTTGGTATTCGTTCAATATTTTTATGAGATGTATGTTGTCTTCCCTCTAGTGGTGTTATGTGAACGTCTACTATATGATACTTCACCATGATTTGGGCCTAGGGGAAGGCATTGGGAAGTAAAAAGTAGATGATGGGTTGCTAGAGTGACAGAAGCTTAAACCCTAGTTTATGTGTTGCTTCATTTGGGGCTGATTTGGATCCATGTGTTTCATGCTATGGTTAGATTTATCTTAATTCTTCTTTCGTAGTTGCGGATGCTTGCGAGAGGGGTTAATCATAAGTGGGAGGCTGTCCAAGGAAGGGCAGCACCCAAGTACCGGTCCACCCACATATCAAATTATCAAAGTAACGAACGCGAATCATAAAAGCATGATGAAAACTAGCTTGACAGTAATTCCCATGTGTCCTCGGGAGCGCTTTGCTTTATACAAGTGTTCTTCCAAGCTTGTCCTTTGACACAAAAACGATTGGGCCACCTTACTGCACCTAGTTACTTCTGTTACTTGTTACCCGTTATGAATTATCTTATTACAAAACTATCTGTTACCGATAATTTCAGTGCTTGCAGAGAATACCTTATTGAAAACCGATTGTCAATTCCTTCTGCTCCTCGTTGGGTTTGACACTGTTATTTATCGAAAGGACTATGATAGATCCCCTATACTTGTGGTTCATCAAGACTCTTTTCTGGCGCAGTTGCCGGGGAGTGAAGCGCCTTTGGTGAGTGGAATTTGGTAGGGAAACATTTATATAGTGTGCTGAAATTTATTATCACTTGTTGCTATGGAAAATAATCCTTTGAGGGGTTTGTTTGGGGTATCTTCACCCCGACCGGAAGAGCAAAGAGTTGCCCCTCAACCTACTGAACCTACTGAAAATATTTATTATGAAATTCCTTCGGGCATGATAGAGAAACTGCTATAATCCTTATGCAGGAGATGGAACATTACATCCTGATATGCATCTAATCTATGTGGATGAAGTTTGTGGATTATTTAATCCTGATATGCAAGTTTGCCCGAGGGAAAGTCATTGACATGGTATAAGCTATGTGATGATATTGGATCGTGGAATTACAACCGATTGAAATTGGAATTTCATTAGAAGTTTTATCCTATGCAACTGGTTCATCGTGATCGGAATTGTCTATATAATTTTTGGCCTCGTGAAGGAGAAAGTATCGCTCAAGCTTGGGGGAGGCATAAGTTAATGTTATATTCATGCCCCAATCATGAGCTCTCAAGAGATATTATTATTCAGAATTTTATGCTCGGCTTTCTCGTAATGATCAATCCATGCTCGATACTTCTTGTACTGGTTCTTTTATGAAGAAGACAATTTAATTCAAATGGGATTTATTCGAAAGAATTAAGTACAACTCTGAAGATTGGGAACTCGGTGAAGGTAAAGAGTCAGACATAAACCTTAAGTTTGATTGTGTTAAATCTTTTATGGATACCGATGCTTTTTGTGAATTTAGCACTAAATATGGACTTGACTGTGAGATAGTAGCTTCCTTCTGTGAATCATTTGCTACTCATGTTGATCTCCCTAAATATAAGTGGTTTAAATATCATCCTCCCATCAAAGTAAAAGTAGTAGAACCCATTAAAGTTGAAGAAGAAACTATTACTTATAATGTTTATCCTATCGTTCATACTGCTTATATTGAGAAACCACATGCTAAAGCTTCAACTGTGGTTCGTAAGAGTTATACTAGAACACCTACACCCCCTGAGAAAATTAAAGTTGAACCTAGTGTTGCTATGGTCATAGATCTCTTGGTTGATAATATTGATGGGCATGTTATTTATTTCTATGATGAAGCTGCTAGAATTGCTAAACCCGATATTAAATATAAACATAGACCTATTGTTGGTATGCCTGTTGTTTCTGTTAAAATAGGAGATCATTATTATCATGTTTATGTGACGTGGGTGCTAGTGTGAGTTCAATTCCTTTTACCTTATACCAAGAAATTATGAATGATATTGCACCTGCTGAGATAGAAGATATTGATGTTACTATTAAGCTTGCCAATAGAGATACTATATAACCAATTGGGATTGTTAGAGATGTTGAAGTCTTTTGTGGGAAAATAAAATACCCTAGTGACTTCCTTATTCTTGGTTCCCCACAAGATGATTTCTGTCCCATTATATTTGGTAGACCTTTCTTGAACACTGTCAATGCTAAGATAGATTGTGAGAAAGAAATTGTTACTGTAAGTTTCGGGGATGTGTCTCATGATTTTAATTTCTCTAAATTTCGTAGACAAGCCCATGATAAAGAATTTCCTATTAAAGATGAAATTATTGGTCCTGCTTCTATTGTCGTACCTCCTACTTATCCTTTAGAAAAATATTTGCTAGACCATGAAAATGATATGTTTATGAATGAAAGAAAGGAATTAGATGAAATATTCTTTAATCAAGGGCCCATTTTGAAACACAATTTTCCTATTGAGATTCTGGGGGATCCTCCTCCACCCAAGGGTGATCCCGTGTTTGAGCTTATACAATCACTGGATACTTTGAAATATGCTTATCTTGATGAAAACAAGATATATCCTGTTATTATTAGTGCTAACCTTTCAGAGCATGAAGAAAAGACATTATTGAAAACTCTGAAGAAGCACCGTGACGCTATTGGATATACTCTTGATGATCTTAAGGGCATTATCCCACTCTATGTCAGCACAAAATTAATATGGAGCCTGATGATAAACCAGTTGTTGATCATCAATGACGGTTAAATCCTAAGATGAAAGAAGTGGTAAGAAATGAAATACTAAAGCTTCTGGAGGCAGGTATAATTTATCTTGTTGCTGATAGTAGATGGGTAAGTCCCGTTCATTGTGTCCCTGAGAAGGGAGGTCTTACTATTGTCCCTAATTATAAGAATGAATTGATCCCTCAAAGAGTTGTTACAGGTTATAGAATGATAATTGATTTTTGCAAATTAAACAAAGCTACTAGAAAAGATCATTACCATCTAGTTTTTATTAATCAAATGCTAGAAAGACTGTCCAAACATACACATTTTTGCTTTCTAGATGAGTATTCTGTTTTTTCTCAAATACCCGTGTCAAAAGAGGACCAACAAAAGACCACTTTTACTTGCCATTTCGGTACTTTTGCTTGTATACATATGCCTTTTGGTTTATGTAATGCACCTTCTACCTTTCAAAGATGCATGACCGCTATATTCTTTGAATTGTGTGAAAAGATTGTTGAGGTTTACATGGATGATTTCTCCGTTTACGAAACTTATTTTGATGATTGCTTAAGCAACGTTGATCGAGTTCCGCAGAGATGTCAAGAAACTAATCTTGTCTTCAATTGGGAGAAGTGCCAGTTTTTGGTTAATGCAGGTATTGTCTTAGGGCATAAAATTTCTGAAAGAGGTATTTAAGTTGATAAAGCTAAAGTTGACGCTATTGAAAAAATGTCGTGTCCTAAAGATATCAAAGGTATAAGAAGTTTCCTTGGTCATGTTGGCTTCTATAGGAGGTTTATTAAAGACTTCTCTAAAATTTCTAGGCCTCTCACTAATCTCTTGAAAAAATATGTTCCTTTTGTTTTTGATGATGATTGTATAGAAGCATTTGAAATACTTAAGAAATCCTTGATATCCGGTCCTACAACATCTCAAATTTTCAATTTGAGATGTTATATACTAGATCATCATTGTATATCATATTTTCTTGCATTTTTGGTTGATCCTCGAAATTCTACGCAACTCAAGGACCCGCGGAGAGAGTTGGGGATTTCGTTATTTTCATATTTGAGTTTTCTCAAATTTTGAAAAAAAGGATCGTTTGGTTTTAATTATTTTTCTCTCCGTATATTTCGTTTCTCAAATCACTATGAGGTGTACACGGATCACAAGAGTTTGAAGTATATATTCATGCAGAAGGAGCTGAATCTCAGGCAAAGGAGATGGTTGGAGCTCATCAAGGATTATGATATGAAGTTGCATTATCATCCCGGAAAATCTAACATAGTAGTTGATGCGTTGAGTCGCAAGAGCCATGTCAATACACTCATGATCGGAGAATTACCCAAGGAGTTAGCAGAGGATCTTCGCGAGCTATGTTTGGAAATAGTTCCGAGAGGCTATGTAGCAGCATTGGAGATTCATTCTACATTGATGGATAAGATCAGAGAAGCTCAGAAGTCTGACAAGGAGATTACCGACATAAAGGGAAAAATGAGCAAGGGAAAAGCTAAGGATTTCGTGAGGATGAACACGATACCTTATGGTTTGAGGACCGCGTATATGTTCCTAATGACCCAGAGATTAGGAAGTTGATTCTGCAGGAGGCCCATGATTCGCCATATGCGATTCACCCAAGAAACACCAAGATGTATCTGGATTTGAAGGACAGTTTCTGGTGGACCGGTATGAAGAAGGATATTGCGGAGTATGTAGCAGTTTGTGATGTTTGTCAGAGAGTGAAGGCAGAGCATCAGAAGCCTCCAGGATTGCTACAGCCCTTGCCGATACCCGAATGGAAGTGGGATAAGATAGGCATGGACTTTATCACAGGATTGCCCCGGACTCGTTCAGGTTATGACTCGATATGGGTTGTAGTCGATCGTTTGACGAAAGTAGCTCATTTCATCCCAGTGAAGACCACTTACACTAGTGCTAAGTTGGCAAAGATATACATGACCAGGATCGTATGTCTGCATGGAGTTCCAAGGACCATTGTATCAGATAGAGGAACCCAATTTACCTCAAAGTTCTGGAATCAGTTGCACGAAACTTTGGGTACTAGGCTAGAATTCAGTACAGCTTTTCACCTGCAGACTGATGGAAAGACTGAGAGAGTTAATCAGATTCTGGAAGACATGCTGAGAGCTTGTGCGCTAGATTATGGATCTAGTTGGGACGACAATTTGCCATATGCAGAGTTCTCGTACAACAACAGCTACCAAGCAAGTTTGAAGATGGCCCCTTTCGAAGCCTTGTACGGAAGGAGGTGCAGGACACCGTTGCTGTGGGATGAAGTTGGAGACCGTCAATTGTTTGGGCCAGATTTGATCAAAGAGTCTGAAGAGAAGGTTAAACTGATTCGTGATAGACTCAAAGTAGCCCAGTCTAGGCAGAAGAGCTATGCAGATTCAAAACGCAAGGCGACATTTTACGAAGTCGGAGACAGAGTATATCTTTGTGTGTCCCCACTTCGAGGAGTTAAGTGTTTTGGAGTCAAGGGAAAGTTATCACCACATTTTGTGGGACCATACAAAGTTATGGAACGTATGGGAGAAGTTGCTTACAAGTTGATATTGCCTGAACGATTGTCAGGAGTTCACGATGTGTTGCACGTTTCCCAGTTGAAGAAGTGCCACGCAGAGATGGTCGATATTCCTCTGAGAGATACAGTACCACTGGAAGCAATTCAGTTGGATAGTGATTTGACCTACGAGGAGAAACCAATCAAGATCCTCGAGTTTGCCAGCCGAGTCACACGCAGCAGGGTGATCAAGTTCTGCAAAGTTCAGTGAAGCCACCATACCGAAGATGAAGCCACCTGGGAAAGAGAGGAAGATCTACGGAAGGACCACCCACACCTATTTTCTAGCCAACCCGAATCTCGAGGGCGAGATTCATCTTAAGGGGGGTAGGTTTGTAACATCCCAAATTTTCAATTTGGCATGTTATAAACTAGATCATCATTGCATATCATATTTTCTTGCATTTTTTGTTGATCCTCGAAATTCTACGCAACTCAAGGACCCGCGGAGAGAGTTGGGGATTTCGTTATTTTCATATTTGAGTTTTCTCAAATTTTAAAAAAAATGATCGTTTGGTTTTAATTATTTTTCTCTCCGTATATTTCGTTTACAAAATAAAAGACAGCGAATAAAATGACTTTCCAAAATAAATGAAATACTAGAGGAAAAATATTAAAATCAAATAAGTATTTATTTGGAAGTTATATTGCAATTTTAGTTGAGTTAGAAAAATTGCACGTTTTCAAAATTGCATTTTTACGCCAAGAAAATGTTCATCTTGTTCTAAATATTTTATTTAGGCGGTGAAAATTTGTTTTGGCATTTTTAGATTTTTATTTTATTTTCACCGCCTCCCTCGCGCCGCGCCCGTGCTCGCACCGGACTCCGGGAAACTGCCACCGCCTCGGTTGCCCCTTCCCCAAGCCGACCCCGCCCCTCCCCTCCTTATAAGCCTCTGCCCCGCCCCCTCATCGCCACCCCAAGCCACAGCAGCAGCGCCTGTCGCCGAACCGTCGCCACCACCTGCTCGCGCCGCCGCCGCCGCTTGCTAGCGCCGCCGCAAACGCCACCCCGCGCCGCACATCGTCGCCTCCGCCAATGCCGCCCCACCCCGCCAGAATCCCGCCGGAGCCGCCGATCCGATCCGCCGGTTTTTTCGGTTTTTAGGTAAAACCCCGATTTTTTTAAAAACCTAGTTGCGTTCTTTTAGATCGGTTCGTTTTTTTCGGTTTAGTTATTTAGCGAGGGTTCGCTCGTTCGTTCATTTTAGCGAACGTTGTTCACCCATTAGCCGCAGACAGCGAACATTCATTCGTTAGCCTGTTCGTCAGTTTTTCTTTTTACAGGGTTTTTCCGCGGTTATTTTCGATCGTGATTTCTGCCCGGATCTTAGTTTTAGTTTACCTTTTCGCCCATTTATCGGAAGCATGTGTTTCAAGCGCCTAGATCTTCGTTTCGAAGCCCTCTTTATGTTTAACCAACTTGAACAAGATTTTGGTACAGTGAAATTTGACCTAAGTCCAGATTAGTAATCGGATCTTGTTTCTTTCGCAGTTTGTGTTTCGTTGCTTCGTTTGGTTTGATTCTTTTTGCAAACCGGAGTTCTTAAGTTGAACTTTCTGGTTAGATCTCTTATTTGAGTTTTACCTGTGCTTCTAGTTGAGTGCTTATTGTGTGTTTGTTTGTTTGCGATAGAGTACCCGGAGTGCGAAGCGTGCTACTACGAGTCTCTAGGTTTTGCGGATCATCAGCAAGGCAAGTAACACTTTGATCATACCTCTTTACTACCCAGTTTTATTGCATTAGATCAATCCTCGCACATTGCATGTTTAGGATCTGATTAGTATGTGGGTTTGGGAAGTAGATGAGGTAGTACCTATTCACCTGTTTATTATCAAACCTTTGGGAGTTACTTCTACGTACTGCTTATATTGCTATGCTATGCTAGTAGACGTGGATTGGGTGAGTGTATCCATGACCGATGTGAGTATTGTTGATTAATGGTTAACTTAAGGTGGCCACTTAAGTACACATCTGGGTGGATTGAGGCACCTGGGGAACCCTGTGTTGCCTGTTTTTTTTTGGAAGTCCCGGGATTACCGTGTGATTTTCCTATGGACGGCCACCCAGCCTCAAAGGGATCATAAGATTATTCATGCTATAAACTTCCGTGTGCAGCCACAAGCTATTATGGGCTCTAACATAGTTGATTAGGTTGCATGACCTCTTTCAGTGGTGGGCTAGCAGATGTAGGGGAAAGTAGGTGTAACTCTCCACCCGGAGTAAAGAGTAATTGTTTCTGAAAGACTGTATCTCGGTCATCCGTTTCTCAAACACTAGGTAGTGTGAGAAATCCAACGGAGGAGATCGAGTCTTGTGGGGAAAAGTGCGCAAACCTCTGCAGAGTGTACAAACTAATCATGGTTAGCCGTGTCCCTAGTTATGGACATCTTGAGTATCTGGTTCTTGGATTATCATGTTGATCTCATCATGTTACTTAATATAATTTGATTGGGTTTAATGATGATGTTTAATTGGGATTGAGTTGGGTGAACCTTCTCAATGTTTAACAACCACCATGATAGTTAAATAAAATTTATTCCTATGTTGTAGGGAAAAATTGGCTTTATGCAAAACTATAACCCTAGAGCTTTCCACCAGCCATATATGCATGTAGTCATAGTAATTATTCTGTTCATTACTCTATGTGTTACATTGCCAGCATATTCCATGTGTTGACCCGTTTAAGGGTGCAACATTCATGTTGCAGACTTTTGAGACGACGAGTAAGGTGCCTTAGGTCGTGATCTTTTCAGCTATGCCGTTGGAGTTGATGGACTCCCTTTATCTTCCAAGCCTTCCGCTATTATCATTTTTAGATGACCTTAAGCCATATTTATTGTAAGAAGTTCTCTTTTGAGACATTCGATGTAATAAGTGTGTGATTGTTACTCTGTTATAAATCCTCAAGTACTGTGCGTGTCAGCATTACCGATCCAGGGATGACACTGATGCACAAAGATCAGACTGTTTGAGGTCTGGTCGCTACAGCTCCTATTGTTCAGCCACCTGATTGGAATTTACCGTTTGAAATTATGTGTGATGCTAGTGATTATGTTGTTGGTGCAGTTCTAGGACAAAGAGTTGATAAGAAGGTGAATGTTATTCATTATGCTAGTAAAACCCTAGACGGTGCCCAAAGAAATTATGCTACTACTGAGAAAGAATTTTTAGCAGTTGTTTTTGCTTGTGATAACTTCATGTCTTATATTGTTGATTCCAAAGTAACTGTTTGCATTGACCATGCTGCTATTAAATACCTTATGGAAAAGAAAGATGCTAAACCTAGACTAATTAGATGGGTTCTCTTGCTAGAAGAATTTGATTTGCATATTATTGATAGAAAGGGAGCTGAGAACCCCGTTGCAGACAACTTGTCTAGGATAGAAAATGTTCTTGATGACCCACTACCTATTGATGATAGCTTTCCTGATGAGCAATTAGCTATCATAGATGCTTCTCGTAATGCTCCATGGTATGCTGATTAAGCTAATTATATTGTTGCTAAATTTATACCACCTAGTTTCACATACCAGCAAAAGAAAAAGTTTTTCTATGATTTAAGACATTACTTTTGGCATGACCCACACCTTTATAAAGAAGGAGTAGATGGTGTTATTAGATGTTGTGTACCTGAGCATGAACAGGAACAGATCCTACGCAAGTGCCACTCCGAGGCTTTCGGAGGACACCATGCTGGAGATAGAGCTGCACACAAGGTATTACAATCTGGTTTTTATTGGCCTACTCTCTTCAAGGATGCCAGACAATTGGCAATATTAGTAGACGTCAGGAAATGCCTATGAACTATTCACTTGTTATTGAACCATTTGATGTTTGGGGCTTTGATTATATGGGACCTTTTCCTTCTTCTAATGGATATACACATATTTTAGTTGTTGTTGATTACGTTACTAAGTGGGTAGACGCTATACCAACTAGTAGTGTTGATCATAGCACTTATATTAAGATGCTTAAAGAAGTTATTTTTCTGATGTTTGGAGTCCGTAGATATTTAATTACTGATGGTGGTTCACATTTTATTCATGGTGCTTTTCATAAATTGCTTGTTAAGTATGATGTTAACCATAGAATTGCATCTCCATATCATCCTCAATCTAGTGGTCAAGTGGAATTGAGCAATCGAGAGATTAAATTGATTTTGCAAAAGACTGTTAATAGATCTAGAAAGAATTGGTCTAAGAAACTTGATAATGCATTATGGACTTATGTAACGACATATAAAAACCCTATGGGTATGTCTCCATATAAAATGGTTTATGGAAAAGCATGTCACTTACCTCTTGAACTAGAACATAAAGCTTATTGGGCAATCAAAGAGCTCAAATATGATTTCAAACTTGCTGGAGAGAAGAGGTTATTTGACATTAGCTCACTTGATGAATAGAGAACCCAAGCCTATGAGAGTGCCAAGTTGTTTAAAGAAAAAGTTAAAAGATGGCATGACAGAAGGATACAAAAGCGTGAGTTTAATATAGGTGATCATGTTTTGCTATACAACTCTAGTTTAAGATTTTTTGCAGGAAAGCTTCTCTCTAAATGGGAAGGTCCTTACATTATTGAGAAGTTCTATCATTCCGGTGCCATCAAGAGCAACAACGTCGAAGGCACAAATACGAATGTGGTAAACTGTCTAAGAATCAAACATTATATTCATGTACTCCCATAAATGTTGAGACAAATATTATTAATACCATAACACCAGAGGAGTACATAAGGGATACTTTCGAGAACGTTTCCGACTCCGAAAAGGAATAGGTATGTGGTACGGTAAGTAAACCGACTCCAAAACGTCTCCAATGGCAATTTTTCTCCGTTTTGGAATATTTCAAAAATTAGGAAAATTAAAATCAATCCGTAGAGTGCACGAGGAAACCACAAGGGTGGGGGGCGTGCCCTTGTACCTTGCCGCCACCTTGTGTGCACTCCAGACTCTGTTTTCTTGCAAATACTCCTTTTGGTCGGTAAATATTCATTATATAATCTCCCGAAGGTTTTGACCACTGCACCACGACAATATCTCTTGTTTTCGTTTTGAGTTGTTTTCTTCCAGAGTTTTCAAGGCCAGGCATCATATCTTCCTCCTCCTCCAACAATGCGGACGATGATGCTTGGTTGATGCAGATGGAACTCAGGAGGGCGGACACCGAGGAAGCCTTGATGGAAGAACATCAAGTGGATTCGTTTGAGGTCCACCCTCCGGCTTCGGAGAGAGGCACTCTGGCTAGCATCTTCACTATTCCCAATCCCCATCAAGCCACAGGGACTACAAGTAACCATGAAAGCCAAGAAATACAAGGACTTCCTCCCAGGACGCCCTTACACAGGTTACATCGGAACAACTTTCATAATTTGGTTCATAATTATGGAGTGGAGAATACACCTCGCACACACATACCTTCCAATTGGGACATATCCCGTCCAAGTGAAAGTGATGCATGGAAAAGCTCGTGGTGGCCAGAAAACAAGCATCTTTTAGAAGAGATTCAGAAGAATGCAATTATGCTTCAACGTGTACTCCGAGAATTGCAGGATCTGAAGGGTAGCTTAATCAAGCTAACTGTAACTCCATCATCACCACCTCCGAAGAAAGAGATCTAAATACATGGTTATGGGCACTCCCCTTGGCAACTGCCATGCTTGGGGGAGATGGCCCGCTATCGTATCACCATCACACCTTTACCTTTATCATTTTTCTTAGTTCGATCCTTTTGGTTATATCTTGATCTCGTAGAATAAAATTTTAGTATGATCTAGCTTTGAGTTTTATTCTGAGATCTGTCTATTTAATCGAGTCTGTGAGTTATATATAATAAAGAGTAGTTTTGAGTTGAGAGCTTTGCTTTCTTGCTATGATCTTGAGGGAATAAAATAAGAGAAAGAATAAAAGAAAGAAATAGATCATATAATGATCTTATGGAGAGTGATGACTTCACATATAAAGAGTATGCTGAATAAAATTTGTTGAGAGTTGACAAACATAGTTTTGGTCATTGTTGCAATTAATAGGAAGTAATAAAGAAAGAGAGGTTTTACATATAAATATACTATCTTGGACATCTTGTGATTGTGAGCACTGATTAAAATATGACATGCTAAAAAGTTGATCTTGGACAAGGAAGACAACATAATGGGTGTGTTTTCTTATATCTGAATAGAAGTTATATTGTCATGGATCCTCCAACATGTTGAGCTTGCCTTTCCCTCTTATGCTAGCCAAATCCTTTGCACCAAGTAGACATACTACGTGTGCTTCCAAACATCCCTTGAACCAGTTTTGCCATGAGAGTCCACCATACTTACCTATGAAATTAGTAAGATCCTTCATGTAAGTTTTCATCGGTGCAAGCAATAAATATTGCTCTCTAAATATGTATGATCTATTAGTGTGAAGAAAATAAGCTTTATACAAACTTGTGATATGGAAGAAATAAAAGCGACGGACTGCATAATAAAGTTCTTTATCACAAGCGGCAATATGAAGTGCCGCTCTTTTGCACAAGACCTTGTGCATCCAATCATAAAAGCGCATGACAACCTCTGCTTCCCTCTGAAGGGACTATCTTTTACTTTTATCTTCTACCCTTATACAAGAGTCATGCTGAACTTCCCCTTTCCTTTTTACATTTTTTACCTTTTTGGCAAGCACTATGTGTTGGAGAAAGATCCATATATATATATATATATATATATATATATATATATATATATATATATATATATATATATATATATATATATATATCCACTCAGATGTAGGTTATCATAAAGTATTATTGCTGACATTACCCTTGAGGTAAAAGGTTGGGAGGCGAAACTATAAGCCCCTATCTTTCTCTGTGACCGACTAAGGCTTTGGACCCATAAGTATCGCTTGAGTGTTAGAAATTGTGAAAGACTAAATGAAAGTTGAGTATGTAGACTTGCTAAAAAGTTCTTAAATTGACTCTTTCCGATGTTATGATAAATTGCAATTGCTTCAGTGACTGAGATCATAGTTTATTAGTTTGTAATGAAGTTTCTGATTCATACATTACCTCGTGAACGAATTGTTACTTTAGCATAAGAAATTATATGACAATATATGTTGTTATTATAAAGATGATCATGATGCCCTCATGTCCATATTTTATTTTATGGACACCTCTATCTTTAAATATGTGGACACATTTTTCAATATCAGCTTTCTCTTGAGGCAAGCGAGGTCTAAGCTTGGGGGAGTTGATACGTCCATTTTGCATCATGCTTTTATATTGATATTTATTGCATTATGGGTTGTTATTACCAATTTTGGTACAATAATTATGCATTTTCTCTATTATTTTACAAGGTATACATGAAGAGAGAGAATGCCGGTAGCTGGAATTCTGGGCTGGAAAACCAGCAAATATTAGAAACCTATTCTGCACAACTCCAAAAGTCCTGAAACTTTACGGAGAATCATTTTGGAATTAATAAAAAGTATTGCACGAAGAAATCACCAGAGGGGACCCCCCAGGCAGCCACTAGGGTGGGGGCGTGCCCTACCCCCTGGGCATGCCCCCCTGCCTTGCCGCCCACCTGGCAGGCCCCCGGTGCCCATCTTCTGCTATATGAACGGTTTTTACCTAAAAAATCATAAGGAAGCTTTCGGGACGAAGCACCGCCGTCTCGAGGTGGAACCTGGGTATAAGCAATCTAGGGCTCTGGCGAAGCTGTTCTGCCAAGGAAACTTCCCTACCGGAGGGGGAAATCGAAGCCATCTTCATCACCAACGATCCTCTTATCGAGAGGGGGTCAATCTCCATCAACATCTTCACCAGAACCATCTCATCTCAAACCCTAGTTCATCTCTTGTATCCAATCTTTGTCTCGAAACCTCAGATTGGTACCGGTGGGTTGCTAGTAGTGTTGATTACTCCTTGTAGTTGATGCTAGTTGGTTTATTCGGTGGAAGATCATATGTACAGATCCTTAATGATAATTAATACCCCTCTGATTATGAACATGAATATACTTTGTGAGTAGTTATGTTTGTTCCTGAGGACATGGGAGAAGTCATGTTATAAGTAATCATGTGAATTTGGTATTTGTTCGATATTTTGATGAGATGTATGTTGTCTTTCCTCTATTTCTGTTATGTGAACATCGACTACATGACACTTCACCATGATTTGGGCCCAGCGGAAGGAATTGGGAAGTAATAAGTAGATGATGGGTTGCTAGAGTGACAGAAGTTTAAACCCTAGTTTATGTGTTGCTTTTTAAGGGGCTGATTTGGATCCATATGTTTCATGCAATGGTTAGATTTATCTTAATTCTTCTTTCGTAGTTGCGGATGCTTGCTATAGGGATTAATCATAAGTGGTAGGCTTGTCCAAGGAAGGGCAGCACACAAGCACCGGTCCACCCACATATCAAATTATCAAAGTAACGAACACGAATCATATGAGCATGATGAAAACTAGCTTGACAGTAATTCCCATGTGTCCTCGGGAGCGCTTTGCTTTATATAAGAGTCTTACCTGGCTTGTCCTTGATATGTCTCCGTCATATATATAATTTTTGATTGTTTCATGCCAATATTATTCAACTTTTACATACTTTTGGCAACTTTTTATATGATTTATTTGGACTAACTTACTTATCTAGTGCCCAGTGCTAGTTCCTGTTTGTTGCATGTTTTTGTATCGTAGAAAATCCATATCAAACGAAGTCCAAACGTGATGCAACTCAACGGAGAATTATTTTGGAATATTTGTGAATTTTAGGAGCTGGAATCACCGCAAATGGAGGCCCACGCAGACCACGATACACTAGGGTGCGCCCCAGGTGTCGGTGTCAAAACCGGCAGATCTCGGGTAGGGGGTCCCAAGCTGTGTGTCTTAGGATCAATGGTAACATGAACACGGGATTTTACCCAGCTTCGGGCTCTCTTGATGAGATAATACCCTACATGCTGCTTGATTGACTATAATGAGTATAGGGGTTACAAGAGTTGATATACCCCGAGATCATATGTTGTGGTCTAAACCCTAGAGGTATGATGAGTAATGTCATAATCTATCGACTAGCCTGGCCTCGGTTTATATAATGTACCAGAGGCCTAGGATAACAAGAGTCCTAGCCGAATACGCCGGTGGGGAGGAGTCCTTGTCTTGATCACCAAGTCTTGTGGAATCTTCCTTGTATGCGGCAACTGTCTGAACTGGCCCATGAGTATACAGCCATGGGGGTCATCGGCCCAATCTAACTGATCGGGAGACAACGTGGTGAGTACCCCCTAGTCCAGGACACCGTCAGTAGCCCCTGAACCAGTCTTCAAGTTGGGGACGCTCCTCGATTCTTCCGAACTGTTCTTCATCCTCGGTCGTCGGTCTTGAAAACTGGTTCAACAAATCTTCTCATCTTCGATCTTGAGGATCGCGAAGTAAATCCGAAGAGTTTACATGTCGGGTAT
Organism: Triticum aestivum; assembly: GCF_018294505.1. Taxonomy (NCBI): domain Eukaryota; kingdom Viridiplantae; phylum Streptophyta; class Magnoliopsida; order Poales; family Poaceae; genus Triticum; species Triticum aestivum. Next base: position 848,009,466 of record NC_057801.1, on the reverse strand, counting down.
CCGAGGAGCCCCTTTAAGTTTCTGGCCTTTATCAATGCCTTGTTATTATTATGCCACACCTCGGGTTTGAAGTTATTCCCGGGCGGCAGTGTCCTCTTGCATCCGAGTTCCAATGCCGGATTGCATTCGAGGTATCTTTTGCAGCCAAGCACCAACGCCGGACTGCTTTCGAGCTCCAACGCCGGAATGTATCCAAGCTTCAATGGCAGACTGTGTCCAAGCTCCAACACCGGACTGTATCCGAGCTCCAACGCCGGACTATATCCGAGATGTCAGAGATCATCTTGGTTAAAAAAAGTTGAAGGAGCTTAGCCGAGCTTAATGCCGGGAATGCCCTCTATGGAGCCAGCCACTAGCGCCCGAGTTTTATGCTGGACTGCTTCTGAGGTGGTGCAATTTATTCTCTATCGAGATATATAGCCAGTAGCCCTCAAGGTGTGTGCGTCGGTCTAAAACCCGAGATGCACCTGAAGGAAAACATGAAGCCGCTGATCCTAGTAGCCCCTGAGACTCAGGTCGATGTGCGAAATCAGCCTGAGGATCAACTCCTAGCTCGGTAATATACATAGGAATAGAAACGCGGTGTGCAAAGTCCTCAAGACTCAGGTTGGGTGCGGCCGACCAACCCGAGGATAATAATCTCCTCGAAAACTATATTGCACTTTAAATTTTCTACATTGGATTGCCAATGCAGTAGCCCCCGAGACACTGGTCGGGTGGCAACATCAGATCAGGGGAACGATGTACCCCTTTTAATATTTGTAAATAATAAGCCCGAAGCCTAGTAGCCCCCGAGCCTCAATGCGGGCACGGGAGGGCGAATTAAGGATCGATATCCATAGTAAAATCACAAATTATGTGTAATGACTCTATGTATCCAAGTACTTTACATCATCAATGCTCGGATCCGCATTGTACAAAACTTTGTTGACCGGCCATCGGCTTCAACCTCCTCGGCCAGTAGCCGGGGAGTGTTTGTCCCACTTTATAAAGCCTTTATGAGGGCAAACATTTACGGCAAACAAGGCGATCCGACCATACGGTTTTATAAAGAAAGGTACACAGAGAGACATGTTATATTATTGTTTAACATAAGAAATAGCATCCAAAGAAAATAGTCCCGCTATCGGTTCCTTTCCTTGGGTTTTCATGCTAAGCATGATCATGAAACCTCAGCTCCGATCAATGTGGGAGGAAAATACTGAGGATTTAGGTCAGGGAAAGGTTCCAAACTCTATGGTCTGGATGAACCCAAATTTTCACTTCCGTTGTGACCGTTTATAATCTGAAAGTGTAACATCGTCGGCTTCTACCCCCTTGTAGATGCTATGCAGGGTGTTTCCAAAATAACAAAACAACCCTTAGCCGACGTCTCGGTGCCCGAAGGCGGTTGTGTTGGCGAAAACGAGGCAATCAGATATGCGGGCTTTATAACTTTCACTTAGTCATAGGAGCTTAAAGTTGGGAGGCCAGCAAGTAGCCCCCCGCTTAGTGTTCGGCGACAGCCGAGGTCAAGTCGTAAACACTTCAGCCAATGTTATGAACGGCCCATCATTTAATACAGTCATCGGACTGCTGACCAGTTTACGCTTATTGTGACAGTTAGTTTTCGGCTTTCTCCACTGCGGTGCTTAACCATGCGAGCTGGAAGCACAATCGCAGTGGTTCTCCCTTTGCACACCTAGCCGAACAAAGTGGAACATAGGAGGCAAGCACAGGAGCCGGGCAACCCAACTATTGACCGAAGACACAATTCGAAACTGATGCATATATAGCAATATCCGAGAATTTTTGCCGAATCTCTAAATGCGTCCGCGGTTGCACTGCGAGACTTATGCGGAAAACACACAAATAGTTGAAAAGTGCCATAAACTTGGAAAACCAAGAAACGTCAGTAAAAACTTGACGTCCGAATAAGATCAAGTGTTCAGTGCCAATCCGAAAAGTGGTCTTAGAAAAAAAATTGTGCTTCTGTCGTGCTTTAACATGACACATCCTATCTCAAGACTTCAAGCGGGTCAGCCTACGGGTTGAACCTCCTATCCCAAAGGCGGAGTACTTCTCATTAGGCCAGGTTAGCAAACTTGAGCGGCTTTGAGAGAGAAATTAGGCTCCCCGGCTATTGACCACACACTCTCATCGAAAAAAGGAGTGATAGAAAAAAGACTTTGCAGCGACTAGGAAGAAGAACACTTATTATAAAACAGCTCACATAAATTTAAGAGCCCCTGAGTGACTTGGGTAAAAGAATTTTATGTTATAATGATTGTGCGTACTGAAGTACTTATATCATATCTGTGTTCACCCGAACTTTGAACGCGTCTTAACCGACCGTAGGCTTCTCCCTCTTTGGTCAAGGACCGAAGAGTGTTATGTACTCCACCTGTCGAGAATATCAACAGTGTTTTTGATAACCAGGCAATCAGGCCATAAGGCTGTAACATACAAAGCGCGCTCAAGGAACTTATGCTATATTACTAACGAAGTGTAAGAAGCATCTTCGAAGAAAATAGTACCCCCACGAATACCTTTCTTCGGTTGCTCATTATTATTATGAGACTTGTGCAATAGATTTTTTGTACTCATGAGTTCCGTTGTGTGCAGACCATTGTTGAAAACAGTAAGAGTGCTAGCTTTCGGCTTCACCCAGTCTGAGGTCCGGCTCGGATGAACTGATCGTGACAATCGCAGAGGTGCTCCCTTTACTCCCTAGCCGAACAATCGGGAACGTAGGGGTAAGCACAGGAGCCAGGCAACCCAGCTTGCAAATCGCTTAAGTCAACATGGTGCATATTGTGGCGTAATACACGAACAAGGAACGAAGCCGTACAAGTATAATCATATGCAAGAGGAAAAGCTCCATCAAGGGAGCCCCCAAATAAACGGGGTATTTGAATATGTGCGTCACAAACAAAGTTTTGACAAGGAACTTTGTCACAAACGACTTTGTGCCAAAAAGTATAATGCTTGTTCGAACCGAACAAAATTTAAAACTGAAAGTTTTTGAGCATGAAAGCAGCTTAGCTGGTTAATGTGCTCGGTGTTGATGATGCGATTCCGGCTTGTGGCGGGGCGAAGACGCCCATTGATCTACGACAGATCCGACAAGGTTCGCAGTCCTCGGCATGGCCGAGGTCCTAGCCCCAGGCCTGAGGTGTCCGAGCAAGGAGTTCGGCACTACGGAGTAGTGACCGCGTAATGCAGTCAAAATCGATTACCTGCACACATAAAACAGTGCGGTCCAGGAAATAATAATATATGTATATATAATCCTTGCTTAATTGCTTTACGCAAAAAGTAATTTATTTAAAGAGATGTGGCCTGGCACTGGAGCCAATGTCGATGCAGGGTGTCAACACGACGCAGTGAAGGCGTGACAAAAGCCTAAATTTGCAGGGCAGTCCGGGCTCCGGATACGGCGTTTGCCGAACTATGTACGAAAACTGACCGAACCACCACGCGACCATTTTTAATGTGGCCGCCATTTGATAGACCTGTGTACCGATGATGGAGCAAACCAGAGTAATAATTCCTTAAGAAAAATAAACCCAACAAACAAAAATTGTTAGGATTAATAGCACCTCGTTTGTTTGTTGTAGCATTCCGAAGAAAAGCGACTCCCAAAATTGGGAATCGATCCGCACACCCATTGCCTGATGGGTGATAAAGCGATGGCATGGCAAAGTTGGCAAAGGTTGGCTCGCCTAGGCAAAAGCCCGTGGTCCAGCTAATGTGATGAAGCGGGTCGGCCGGTGACGCCGAAGTCTTCGAAATAAGTTGATGAAGGGATGACGAAGCCCCCAGTCCAGGCGAGGAGACAGAGCAGGTCGGTGAGGAGATGTGTCAGCCGAGGTGTTGAAGTAGTTTGGCGTGATGGACATCGGCTCAGTGAAGCAACGGTTCGGGCATGCCGATGCAGGTCGTAGTGTGTGACGTGGTCAATGCTGGCTTGATGAAGTGACCGTGCGGCGATGCCAGTGTGCCCGCTCCGTGTAATCCATGGGGCGGTGATGTTGGTGACGATTTATCCTTTGTGATGCCGAACTATTGTTCGGCTGGCCGAGATGATGATCCGAAGGAGTTAAGCTCGGCTCAACAAAGCGACGACGTGTCTAGCGCAGGTCGGCTGCCGTAGAGTGATGTTGTCGGGCCGGTTTGACACCGGCGTGATGGTGAAAATCGTATTGTAAAAATACTTTTAATATTAATGGGATGTGTTTGAGAATAAAACACAATACCTCGTACGAAAACGTCCTTCAAAAAGGATGTCTGAAATCCCGTTCGTAAACAAGATGAACTCGGGTCGGATTCGTTCTCGCGCAGAAAACAGATCCGAAAAATGATGCACTAATCGGAAGGTTCTCAGAGTTTGGACGGTCGGATCGAGCTGAATTTTTGGCAGGTAGTAGATATGGGAATTCCACACCCGATCAACGGTTGGATCTTCCAAAGGACGTCCGATCTAGATGCTGGACACCTCGCTCCAAACTCATCCTGATTCTCGTCCAGATTCAACAGAGCTCCGGTATATCAGAAATTGCCGGAGATTCCTCCATCAGAACTCGACGAAATTTTTCAGGGTTGTTGTAGACTTAATTCCGCATAATTCCACCGAAGCAATCGTTTAGGCGACACTCGAGGAGGCGGTGGCGACGGATACGGGTTTGCTGTCCAGAAAAACAGCACGGTCGCCCAAGGGCAATGTTGACATTGAGCCCCCGAGCTCCATGGATGACTCCTCCGTGATCTTGATAGAGATTGGAGTTGATGTTGATGAAGGCCCTCATCCGAACATGACGATCGGAGGTAGGGCGCAGTCCTCGGTCAAGCCAAGGTGACCAGTCGAGCTGGTGACGAAGACACCAACGTCGCAGTTGACCTGCAGTCGAGCCATTGATCCTTTCGCCGATCACACAGCGAAACTCTCAATGAAAGCACCAATGTCGGTGTCAAAACCGGCGGATCTCGAGTAGGGGGTCCCAAGCTGTGCGTCTTAGGATCAATGGTAACATGAACACGGGATTTTACCCAGCCTCGGTCTCTCTTGATGAGATAATACCCTACATGTTGCTTGATTGACTATAATGAGTATAGGGGTTGCACGAGTTGATCTACCCCGAGATCGTATGTTGTGGTCTAAACCCTAGAGGTATGATGAGTAATGTCATAATCTATCGACTAGCCTGGCCTCGATTTATATAATGTACTAGAGGCCTAGGATAACAAGAGTCCTAGCCGAATACGCCGGTGGGGAGGAGCCCTTGTCTTGATCACCAAGTCTTGTGGAATCTTCCTTGTATGCGGCAACTGTCCGAACTAGCCCATGAGTATACGGCCATGGGGGTCCGCGGCCCAATCTAACTGATCGGGAGACAACATGTTGAGTACCCCCTAGTCCAGGACACCGTCACTAGGCCCCTGGCGCGTCGTGGTGGGTCCTGCCCTCCTTGAACGTCGGTTGGATCTCTACTTCGGGCGCAAGGAAGCTTATATCCGGAAAAAAATCGTGTAAAAATCAGCGTAGTCGGAGTTAAGGATCTCGGGAATATAAGAAATGGTTTTTGGCCAGATCTGGGGAGCGCGAAACAGAAGAGAACAGAGAGGGAGATCCAATCTCGGAGGGGCTCTTGCCCCTCCGCCACCATGGAGGCCATGGAACAGAGGGGAAACCCTCCTCCCATCTAGGGGGAGGCCAAGGAAGAATAATAAGGAGGGGGGATCTCTCCCCCTCTCTCCAGGTGGCTCCGGAGGGCCGCCGGGGCTAGGATCGTGACGACAATCTTCATCAACAATATTGCTACCGTCAACACCAACTCTCTCCCCCTCTATGCAGCGGAGTAACACTCCTTCTCCCTGTTGTAATCTCTACTTAAACATGGTGCTGAACTCCATATATCATTTCCCAATGATCTATGGTTATCCTATGATGTTTGAGTTGATCCGTTTTGTCTTGTGGGTTAATCGTGATCTTGGTTCGTATGGTTGTATATTTTATTCATGGTGTTGTCCTACGGTGCCCTCCGTTCTCGCGCAAACGTGAGGGGGGCCCTCTGTAGGGTGTTGCAATATGTTCATGGTTTGCTTATTGTCAGTGTTGCAGGGGTGACAGCAGACTAAACGCGGATAAGTGGTTATGGCGTATGGGAGTAAAGAGGACTTGATACTTAATGCTATGGTTGGGTTTCACGACCTTAATGATCTTTAGTAGTTGCGGATGCTTGCTAGAGTTCCAATCATAAGTGCATATGATCCAAGTAGAGAAAGTATGTTAGCTCATGCCTCTCCCTCATATAACATTGCAAGAATGATTACTGGTACTTGTTATTGATTGCCTAGGGACAAATGACTTTCGTGTTGACAAAAGCTATCTACTTTTACTACCTTGCATTTTATTCATAGTTTTATTCTCGCAAAGTACTCGTTGTTTTATTATTGCAAAATAGTTTAATACTTGTTTTAGGTAAAGCAAATGTCAAGTGTGCGTAGAGTTGTATCAGTGGTCGATAGAACTTGAGGGAATATTTGTTCTGCCTTTAGCTCCTCGTTGGGTTCGACACTCTTATTTATTGAAGAAGGCTACAAATGATCCCCTATACATGTGGGTTATCAAGACCTTTTTCTGGCGCCGTTGCCGGGGGGCAATAGCGTGGGGTGAATATTCTCGTGTGTGCTTGTTTTCTGTATCACTAAGTAGTTTTTATTTTCAGTTCTAAGTTGTTCTCTTTCTTTAGTTATGATATGGAACACGAAACACCAAAAATATTAGTGGTACTTGCTACTCATGGAGATGGGGAACCTCCTAAAACCCTCGATGCTTGTTGTGTGAAAAATATTATGCACTACTTTGATAATCCTGAGAAAACCCCATTCAACTTGATAATGGGAGTAACGTTGGATCAACGTGAATACTTTAGTGATTATCGCTTGACTCATAAAGGGAAATTGTTATGGGATCGAATTCATATGTTGCATTGGTATGCTCGGGAGCTATGCTTGAGATATGATTATACTTGTTGCTCTAGGATGAATGCTCCACATCGTCCCTTTTCATGTGAATTTAATGCTAATGAAACCTTGGCTTCTTATGCTAATGGTAGATATGATTATTATGATGTGGAACAAATAGAAGAATTTGTTGCTTTTAAGGGTGCTTATGAAATTGAATCTTTGTTTGAAAAGTTTGAAGATTTTTATGATTTAGTTTATAGACCTGATAATTTTGCTATCCTTAAATATTGCAATGATAATTATAAATACCATTCCGATATTGATGCGTTTATTGAGAAAGTCTCCGTTGTCCAAGAAGGGACTAATATTTTGTAGGAGTCTAAGGAAGAAGGAATTGATGAAACTGTGAGCTCATTGGATGAAAAAGATGATGAGTAGAGCAAACAACAAAAGGAGGAAGAGCGGATTAGCTGCCCATTCCCACCTTCTAATGAGAGTAACTCTTCAACTCATACATTGTTTAATGTCCCTTCGTTCTTACCGGAGGATGAATGCTATGATAATTGCTATGATCCCGTTGATTCATTTGAAATATACCTTTTTGATGAATTTGATGCTTGCTATGCTTGTGGCCAAGATGCCAATATGAATTATGCTATTGGAGATGAACTTGCGATTGTTCCTTATGTTGAACATGAAATTATTGCTATTGCACCCACACATTATAGTCCTATTATCTTTTTGAATTCTCCAAACTACACTATATGGGAGAAGTTCGCACTTATTAAGGATTACATTGATGGGTTGCCTTTTACCATTGCACATGATGATTTTAATGAATATGATATGCATGTGCTTGCTGCTCCTACTTGGAATTATTATGAGAGAGGAACTACATCTCCACTTCTCTATGTTTCCAACATCAAAAAATTGCAAGAAACTACGTATGCTATGTATTGGCCTTTACTTGATGTGCATGAATTGTTCTTGTATGACATGTCGATGCATAGGAAGAGAGTTAGACTTCGTCATTGCTTGATATATGTTGCTTTGTGCTCACTACTAAATGCCAAATCATTGTTAATTCGAATTGGCTTCGATATACCTTGGGATCTGGGTGGATCCATTACTTGAGCACTTTATGCCTAGCTTAATAGCTTTAAAGAAAGCGCTGCCAGGGAGACAACCCGGAAGTTTTATAGAGTCATTTATTTCTATTGAGTGCTTTTATAAAGTTTAAAAACAAAAAATATAGAGGGGAACTTAGAATTTACAAAAAGAAAAGTGAGAGTGAGAAGGACTAGCACCGTGGAAGCGGGAGCATGCCTTGAACTTTGTTCATGCCCATGGAAACTTTGCAAATCTTGGATTACAGAAACTTATCAACAAAAATAATTATCCCCTTGTACAATTCCATTGTATTATAAAAATAATGTGCCAATATTTGCCTTTAGGTGAGTAGATTGCTTGTTGGTTTGTGTAGTGCAAAACAGAAACTTTGGCTGTAGTGCGCGATTTTACATTTTTTTTCTACTAGAACGTCAAATGGTTCTGAAACTTTTTGCACTGTCTTGATACACAAAATGTTTATTTTTTCCTAATTTGTTCAGAATTTTTAGAGTTACGGAAGTATGGTGGATGTTCAAATCTTTACAGACTGTCCTGTTTTCACAGATTGTTGTTATAGCTTCATTATTTGCTTATGTTTGAATTCTTGTTGAGGCCTCCTTGACTTGGGGCCATAGAATTGCTATAGCATACATTGGTTAATGTTTGTTTATAATTATACAATAATGTTGCAGCAGTACATGATGGGATTTCATTGCCATTTTCACTAACCTCGCCACTAAAAGTTTGTGTAAGTTTTGTTTGGATGAAGTGTTCGAAGATCGAGGAGGTCTCGATATGAGGATAAGGAGGAGATGCAAGAGGTGAATCTTGGGGGTAAATATCCAAGGAGACTCAAGCGTCTAAGCTTGGGGATGCCGGAAGGCATCCCATCTTTCTTCAACAAGTATCGGTATGTTTTCGGATTCTTTTCGTTCATGTGATATGTGCAAATCTTGGAGCGTCTTTTGCATTTAGTTTTCACTTTTCTTTTATGCACCATCCTGGTATGAGATAGTCCATGTTTGATTTATAGAATGCTCATTGCGCTTCACTTATATCTTTTGAGTATGGCTTTATAGAATGCTTCATGTGCTTCACTTATATCATTTGAAGTTTGGATTTCCTGTTTCTCTTCACATAGAAAAATGATGTTCGTAGAATGCTCTTTTGCTTCACTTATATTTGTTAGAGAATGATCTTTTGTAAAAAGAATTAAACTCTCATGCTTCACTTATATCTATTTAGAGAGACAAATGGAATTGGTCAATTGCATGGTTAGTCATAAAATCCTACACAAAACTTATGGATCACTGAATATGATATGTTTGATTCCTTGCAATAGTTTTGCGATATAGAGAAAGAATATGTGGGAGGTACTAGTAAAAGGTTGTGGTTAGTAGGAATATTGGTGTTAGGTTTGTGATTCCCGAAGCATGCACATATATTCTCTCGTTATTCTATGAAAGTTGGAGCATGATTTATCCTTGATTGTCTATCTTTGTGTGAAGGTCGGGGGCACGCGATGGTTGACTCCTACCAACCTCACCCCTAGGGGCATGCGTAGTATTACTTTGGTTCGAGGTCTAATAAACTTTTGCAATAAATATGTGAGTTCTTTATGACTAATATGAGTCCATGGATTATACGCACTCTTACCTTTCCGCAATTTGCTAGCCTCTACGGTACCGTGCATTGCCCTCTCTGACCTCAAGAGTCGGCGCAAGCTTCGCAGGTGCATCCAAACCTCGTGATATGAAACAGCCTATCACACATGAGCCTTATTATATATTCCTCAAAACAGCCACCATACCTACCTATTATGGCTTTTCCATGGCCATTCCGAGGTATATTGCCATGCAACTTCCACCGCTTCCGTTTGATGACTTGAGCATTCATTGTCATATTGCTTTGCATGATCATATAGCTGACATAGTAGTTGTGGCTCAGCCACCGTGCATCATTTTTTATACATGTTACGCTAGATCATTGCACATCCTGATACATGCCAGAGGCATTCATATAGAGTCATATTTTGTCATAGGTATCGAGTTGTAATTTTTATTTCTTTTGAGTTATAAGTAAATAGAAGTGTGATGATCATCATTATTCATTTTTAGCGTAGTGCCCCAGTGAGGAAAGGATGATGGAGACTATGATTCCCCCACAAGTCGGGATGAGACTCCGGACAATGGGAGAAAAGAAAAACGAAAAGAAAAAAAGAAAAAAGGAAAAAAAAGAAAATAAAGAAAAAGAAAAAATAAACAAAGAGAGAAGGGGCATTGTTCATATCCTTTACCACACTTGTGCTTCAAAGTAGCACCATGTTTTTCATATAGAGTCTCCTATCTTGTCACTTTCATATACTAGTGGGAATTTTTCATTATAGGATTAGATGCACACCCACTTAGTTTTCATATCGAGCTTTCATACACTTATAGCTCTTAGTGCATTCGTTGTATGGCAATCCGTACTCCTCGCATTGATATCAATTGATGGGCATCTCCATAGCCTGTTGGTTAGCCGTGTCTATGTGAGATTTTCTTACTTTTTTGTCTTCTCTATATTTACCCCTATCATCATACTCTATTCCACCCGTAGTGCTATATCCATGGCTTGCGCTCATGTATTGCGTGAGGGTTGAAAAAGCCGAAGCGCGTTAAAAAGTATGAACCAATTGCTTGGCTGACACTGGGGCAGTACATGATTTATACTTTGTATTAAGAAGAGAGAGCATGACAAGACTATATGATTTTGTAGGGATAGCTTTCTTTAGCTTTGATATTCTGAAAGACATGATTGTTTTTGGATGCCTGAGTATTTATGTCTTTATGTCAAATTATAGACTATTGCTTTGAATCACTTATGTCTTAATATTCATGCCATGACTAGATATATGATCAAGTTTATGCTAGGTAGCATTCCACATCAAAAATTAACTTTTTTATCATTTACCTACTCGAGGACGAGCAGGAATTAAGCTTGGGGAAGCTGATATGTCTCCGTCTTATCTATAATTTTTGATTGTTTCATGCCAATATTATTCACCTTTTACATACTTTTGGCAACTTTTTATATGATTTATTTGGACTAACTTACTTATCTAGTTCCCAATGCCAGTTCCCGTTTCTTGCATGTTTTTGTATCATAGAAAATCCATATCAAACTAAGTCCAGACGTGATGCAAATCAACAGAGAATTATTTTGGAATATTTGTCAATTTTAGGAGTTGGAATCACCGCAAATGGAAGCCCATGCAGACCACGATACACCAGGGCGTGCCCCAGGCCCCTGGCGCGTGGTGGTGGGTCCTGCCCTCCTCGAACGTCGGTTGGATCTCTACTTCGGGTGCAAGGAAGCTTATATCCAGAAAAAAAATCGTGTAAAAAGATCAGCGCAATCGGAGTTACGGATCTCCCGGAATATAAGAAACGGTTTTCGGCCAGATTTGGAGAGCGCGAAACAGAAGAGAACAGAGAGGGAGATCCAATCTTGGAGGGGCTCATGTCCCTCTGCCTCCATGGAGGCCATGGACCAGAGGGGAAACCCTCCTCCCATCTAGGGGGAGGCCAAGGAATAAGAAGAAGGAGGGGGGCTCTCTCCCCCTCTGTCCCGATGGTGCCGGAATGCCGCCGGGGCTAGGATCGTGATGGCGATCTTCATCAACAATCTTGCTACCGTCAACACCAACTCTCCCCCCTCTATGCAGCGGTGTAACACTCCTTCTCCCCGCTGTAATCTCTACTTAAACATGGCGCTCAACTCGATATATTATTTCCCAATTATCTATGGTTATCCTATGATGTTTGAGTAGATCCGTTTTGTCCTGTGGGTTAATCGTGATCTTGGTTGGTATGATTGTATGTTTTATTCATGGTGTTGTCCTATGGTGCCCTCCGTTCTCACGCAAACGTGAGGGGACCCCATTGTAGGGTGTTGCAGTATGTTCATGGTTTGCTTATTGTCAGTGTTGCGGGGCTGACAACAGCCTAAACGCAGATAAGTGGGTTATGGCATATGGGAGTAAAGAGGACTTGATACTTAATGCTATGGTTGGGTTTCACGACCTTAATGATCTTGAGTAGTTGCGGATACAGTTCTAATGCATATGATCCAAGTAGAGAAAGTATGTTAGCCCATGCCTCTCCCTCATATAAAATTGCAAGGATGATTACCGGTACTTGTTATCGATTGCCTAGGGACAAATGACTTTCTTGTTGACAAAAGCTATCTAGTTTTACTACCTTGCATTTTATTTGTAGTCTTATTCTCGCAAAGTACTTGTAGTTTAATTCTTGCAAAATAGTTTCATACTTGTTTTAGGTAAAGAAAACGTCAAGTGTGCGTAGAGTTGTCTCGGTGGTCGATAGAACATGAGGGAATATTTGTTCTGCCTTTAGCTCCTTGTTGGGTTCGACACTCTTATTTATCGAAGAAAGCTACAAATGTTCCCCTATACTTTTGGGTTATCAGTCCTTCACTGCAAAAAGGATTGGGCCACCTTGCTTCACCTCAGTTACTTTTGTTACTTGTCACCCGTTACGAATTATCTTATCAAAAAACTATCTATTATCGATAATTTCAGTGCTTGCAGAGAATACCTTGCTGAAAACCATTTGTCAATTCTTTCTGCTCCTCATTGGGTTCGACACTCTTACTTATCGAAAGGACTATGATAGATCCCCTATACTTGTGGGTCATCACGGAACTTCGTGAGATTTGTTAGTATGATGGAGAGCAAAGCATTCACTTTGGTACTATCAAGAAAAGATTCATAATTGTTCTCACACAATTCCTACTGTACTCTATCATTTGTACAATTTATATTGACCAATATAAGCCATAGAAACCATAAAACAAGTAAACTATGCATTGAAAAAAGAATCTGTCAAAAACAGAACAGCCTGTAATGATATGAATAATGACAATACTTCTGCAACTCTAAAAATTATGAAAAATAGGAAAACATAGGGAATTTATATATAAATCATGTTTAAAAAAATTAGAGCAAAAGCATGTTTCTGTGAATTTACAAAATTCCAGAACTATGCGCAGAAGTTCCTATTTTTGCACAGAATCAAGTCAACTATCATCCACACTATCCCAAAGGATTTACTTGGCACTTTATTGAAGCAAAATCTATAAAACATGATTACTACGGAATCTTAACCATGTGAATTGAACACACACAAAAGTAGGTAGAAATATTGGGTTGTCTCCCAACAAGCGCTTTTCTTTAATGGCTTTTTAGCTAGGCATGTTGATTTCAATGATACTCGCATAGAAGTAAAGAATTGAAACACGGCGAGAGCATCATTAATCACATGGCAAGCTGATACGTCTCCAATGTATCTATAATTTTTGATTGTTCCATGCTATTATATTACCTGTTTTGGATGTTTATGGGCTTTATTTTACACATTTATATCATTTTTGGGACTAACCTACTAACCGGAGGCCCAACCCGTATTGCTATTTTTTTTGCCTATTTCAGTATTTCGAAGAAAAGGAATATCAAACGGAGCCCAAACGAAATGAAACCTTCGGGAGCGTGATTTTTGGAATGAACGTGATCCGGAGAACTTGGAGTGCAAGTCAAGAAGCAAACGAGGCGGCCAGGAGATAGGAGGGTGCGCCCACCCCTCCTGGGCACGCCCCCCTGTCTCTTGGGCCCCTCGAGCGGCCACCGACGTACTTCTTCCTCCTATATAAGCCTACATACCCCAAAAACATTCAGGGATCCACCGAAGAAATATTTCCGCCATCGTAACCTTCTGTATCTGCGAGATCCCATCTTGGAGCCGTCGCCAGCGTTCTGCCTGAGGTGGAATCCACCATGGAGGGCTTCTACATCAACATCATAGCCCTTCCGATGAGTTGTGGGTAGTTTACCACAGATCTTCGGGTCCATAGTTATTAGCTAGTTGTCTTCTTCTCTCTTTTTGGATCTCAATACAATGTTCTCCCCCTCTCTTGTCGAGATCTATTCGATGTAAACTCTTTTTGCGGTGTGTTTGTTGAGATCACATGAATTGTGGGTTTATGATCAAGTTTATCTATGAGAAATATTTGAATCTTCTCTGAATTCTTTTATGTATGATTGAGTTATCTTTGCAAGTCTCTTCGAATTATCGATTTGGTTTGGCCTACTAGATTGATCTTTCTTGCCATGGGAGAAGTGCTTAGCTTTTGGTTCAATCTTGCGGTGTCCTTACCCAGTGACAGAAAGGGTTGCAAGGCACGTATTGTATTGTTGCCATCGAGGATAAAAAGATGGGGTTTATATCATATTTCTTGAGTTTATCCCTCTACATCATGTCATCTTTCTTAATGTGTTACTCTGTTCTTATGAACTTAATACTCTAGATGCATGCTGGATAGCGGTCGATGTGTGGAGTAATAGTAGTAGATGCACGCAGGAGTCGGTCTACTTGTCACAGACGTGATGCCTATATACATGATCATGCCTAGATAATCTCATAATTATTCACTTTTCTATCAATTGCTCGACAGTAATTTGTTCACCCACCGTAATACTTATGCTATCTTGAGAGAAGCCACTAGTGAAACCTATGGCCCCCGGGTCCATCTTTTATCATATAAGTTTCCAATCTACTTTTATTTGCATCTTTATTTTCTGCAGCTATATTATAAAATACCAAAAATATATTTATCTTATCATATTATCTCTATTAGATCTCACTTTCGCAAGTGGCCGTGAAGGGATTGACAACCCCTTTATCGCGTTGGTTGCGAGTTCTTTGTTTGTTTGTGTAGGTTCGTGGGACTTGTGAGGAGCCTCCTACTGGATTGATACCTTGGTTCTCAAAAATTGAGGGAAATACTTACGCTACTGTGCTGCATCACCCTTTCCTCTTCAAGGAAAACCAACGCAAGCTCAAGACGTAGCACAAGCACATTTAAGACTAATCTACTTCATATTCCTAGGGATTTTGTGAGCAATTAATTTTACGGGAGAAAGAATCAACTAGCATAGGAAGGCAAAACAAACAAAACTTCAAGACTTTCAATACATAAAGAGGGAACTTGATATTATTTAGATATGTAAATGCATATGTTCCTCTCTCATAATAATTTTAGTAGCATCATGAAAGAATTCAACAATGTAACTATCACATAAAGCATTCTTTTCATGATCCACAAGCATAGAAAATTGATTACTCTCCACATAAGCAAATTTATTCTCATGAATAGTAGTGGGAGCAAACTCAACAAAATGACTATCATGTGATAATTGATAGGCATAATCCAATTGAAACTTAAAATCATGATGACAAGTTTCATAGTTATCATTATTCTTTATAGCTGACATCATAGATAGCAACTTTGTTGTCATAATCAATTGAAACCTCGTCCGAAATAGTGGACTAATCTTTAAATAAAGTCATGACCTCTCCAAATCCACTTTTATAATTATTAGAATAAGAATCGTCACCCTACAAAATAGTGGGATCGATACTAGCTAGATTTGACACTCTTCTGAACCCACTTTTGTCAATATAATCATTATAAATAGGAGGCATGCTTTCATCATAATAAATTTTCTCATAAAATCTAGGGGACTAAAAATATCAATTTTCGTCAAACATAGCATCCCCAAGCTTATGGATTTGCATATCATTAGCATCATGGATATTCAAATAATTCATCCTAGTATCATTGCAATCATGCTTATCATTCAAAAAATGTATTCCAAACATTTTCTTAAATTCTTCTTCTATCAATTGAGCACAATCTTCTGATCCATCATTTTCAAGAAACACATGATAAAGATGAATAATATGAGGCAACCTCAATTCCATTTTTTGTAGTTTTCTTTTATAAACCAAACTAGTGATAAAACAGGAAACTAATAGATTCAATTTCAAGATCTAAAGATATACCTTCAAGCACTCGCCTCCCCGGCAACGGCGCCAGAAAACAGCTTGATATCTACTACACAACTTACTATTGTAGACTCGTGTTAGGCCTCAAAGCGCAGATTTTTGTAGGATAGTAGCAATTTTCCCTCAAGTGGATGACCTAAGGTTTATCAATCTGTGAGAGGCGTCGGATGAAGATGGACTCTCCCAAACAACTCTGCAACCACATACAAGAAATTTCATGTGTCCCAAACACACCCAATACAATGGCAAATTGTATAGGCGCACTAGTTCAGTGAAGAGATGGTGATACAAGTGTAATATGGATAGTAGATATAGGTTTTTGTGATCTAAAAATATAAAACAGCAAGGTAGCAAGTGATAAAATGGAGCACGAACGGTATTGCAATTCTTAGAGCCAAGGCCTAGGGTTCATACTTTTACTAGTGAAATCTCTCAACAGGCTAACATAATTTAATCATATAACAATCACTCAACGTGCGATAAACAATCACTCCAAAGTTCTTATCTAGTGGATAACATAAGATTAAATTGTTTGTAGGGTATAAAACCACCTCAAAGTTATCCTTCCCAATCAATCTATTGAGCTATTCCTATAAGTGTCACAAAAAAACCCTAGAGTTTGTACTAAAATAACACCATATGATACACATTAACCAACTCTCACCTAGATACTCCAATCTCACCACAAGTATCCATGAGTCAATTATACGATACGCATCAAACAACTTCAGATTCATAATATTCAATCAAACACAAAGAACTTCAAAGAGTTCCCCAAGATTTTACCGGACAAAGTAGAACGAAAACGTTCATCAACCCCTATGCATAGATTACCCCAATGTCACCTCGGGAATCCGCAAGTTGAGTGCCAAAACATACATCAAGGGAATCAATATAATACCCCATTCTCACCACGGGAATTCATATGCAAGACATACATCAAGTGTTCTCAAATCCATAAAAGTATTCAATCCAATAATAGTGAAACCTCAAAGGTAAAAACTCAATCCATCGCAACAAGACAGAGAGGGGAAAAACACCATATGATCCAACTATAGTAATAAAGGTAGCGGTACATCAAGATTGTGCAAAATCAAGAACATGAGAGATAGATCAAACACATACCTACATGTACATACCCCTAGCCTCGAGGGTGAACTACTCCCTCCTCGTCATGAAGACCGCCAGGATGATGAAGATGGCCTCCGGTGATGATTTCCCCCTCCGGCAGGGTACCGAAACAGGGCTCTAGATGGTATTTCGAAGGTACAAAGGCGTGCGGTGGCGGAGTCGAAGTTCTAGGGTTATTTCTGGTGGTTTCTCTATTTATAGGATTTTTTGGCGTTAGTCTCACGCTAAGATGGGCTACAGGGAGCCCACCACCCACCAGCACACCATTACCCCCAGGCGCGCCCTAATATGTGGTAGGCACCTCGTGACTCTTCTAGCCTTCCTACGAAGCTTCTAGTGTCTCTTTTCTTCCAAAAATATCATCAAAAAGTTTTGCTGCATTTGGAGAAATTTGATTTCTGCACAAAAAAACATCACCACGGTAGTTCTACTGAAAACAACGTCAGTCTAGGTTAGTTCCATTTAAATCATCTAAAATTCCACCCAAACCATATGACGACCCACAAGTATATGGGATAAATTGTAACCTTTTCTATAAGTAAGAATGTCGAACCCAACGGGGAGTAGAAGGAAATGACAAGTGGTTTTTAGTAAGGTAATGTCTGCAAGTGATGAAATTCTAAGTAACAGAGTAGTTTGATAAGATAATTTGTAATGAGCAAGTAACGGTAGTAGTAAAAAAAAGTGGAGCAACGTAGCCCAATCCTTTCGAGGCAAAGGACATGCCAAAACAGTCTCTTATGATAAGCAAAGTGTTCTTGAGGGTACACGGGAATTTCATCTAGTCACTTTCATCATGTTGGTTTGATTCGTGTTCGCTACTTTGATAATTTGGTATGTGGGTGCACCGGTGCTTAGGTGTTCTTCTTACTTGGACAAACCTCCTACTTAAGATTAACCCCCTCACAAGCATCTGCAACTACGAGAGAAGTGTTAAGAATAATTATAACATAGCATTAAACTTTTGGATCAAATCGGTCCCTTGCGGAATAGCGCATAAACTAGGGTTTAAGCTTCTGTCACTCTCGCAAGCCATCATCTAATAACTAATCCACAATGCATTTCCCTTAGGCCCAAATATGGTGAAGTGTCATGTAGTCGACATTCAGATGACACCACTAAGGGAATCACAACATACATATCATCAAAATATCGAACACATATCAAGTTCACATGATTACTTGCAACATGATTTCTCCCGTGACCTCAAGAACAAAAGTAACTACTCACAAATGATAATCATGCTCCAGATCATAGGGGTATTAAATAGCATAATGGATCTGAACATATAATGTTCCAGCAAATGAACCATATAGTAATCAACTACAAGATGTAATCAACACTACTAGTCAGCCACAAGCACCAATCTATAGTTCTGGTATAAAGATTGAACACAAGAGATGAAACTAGGGTTTGAGAGGAGTTGGTGTTGTTCAAGATGTTAATGTAGATAGCTCTCCCCAAGAAGGGAGGGTTGTTGGTGATGATGATGACGATGATTTCCCCCTCCGGGAGGGAAGTTCCCCCAGCGGAATCGCTCCGCCGGAGGGCAAATGTGCTCCTGCCCAAGTTCCGCCTCGAGATGGCGGCGATTCATCCCGAAAGTCCTCTCCTTATTTTTTTTTCTAGGTCAAAATGACTTATGTACCAGAAGAGGGGCACCGGAGGTGAGCCTGGATGAGCACAACCCACCATGGCGCACCTGGGGGGCCAGGAGCGCCCTGCTGTCTTGTACTCACCAGGGTGCCCCCCTCAGGTACTTATTTGCTCCAGTAGTTCTTATTTATTCCATAAAAATCCTCGTGAAGTTTCAGCTCATTTGGTGTAGTGCGGAATAGGTAGCCTGACGTAGCTTATTCAGGTCCAGATTTCCAGCTGCCGGAATTCTCCCCCTTTGTGTGTACCTTGCATATTATGAGAGAAAAGGCATTAGAATTACTCCAAAAAGCATTATTATGCAATAAACCAACATAAATAACAGTAGATAAACATGATGCAAAACAGACGTATCAACTCCTCCAAGCTTAGACCTCGCTTGTCCTCAAGCGAAAACCGAAATCGAAAAACATGTCCACATGCTTAGAGAGAGAGGTGTCGATAAAAAC
Organism: Triticum aestivum; assembly: GCF_018294505.1. Taxonomy (NCBI): domain Eukaryota; kingdom Viridiplantae; phylum Streptophyta; class Magnoliopsida; order Poales; family Poaceae; genus Triticum; species Triticum aestivum. The sequence goes on along the minus strand of NC_057801.1, from coordinate 847,990,268 downwards.
AAAATACGGACATAGCAGCATCATGTAACTTATTATAAAAACAACAAACTTAAACATAAAACTTTTATTATAGAACTTTTATCATGGACTTCTCATAAACAAGTAACAATTCATCACAACATCGAACTATACAGTATAAACTCTATTGGAAACCAACAAACTATGTTCTCAGTCAACTTTGCAACTGCAATTCATCATCTTCTCAGGAAGGGTCATGTATCGGAGCCTTTAGGAAAGTCCACATACTCAACCATCATTTAGTCTTCTATGATTGCTAACACTCACCGCGTACACATGAGAAAAATGTTTCAATCGGACACATAGAAAGATAGGGGCTTATAGTGTCGCCTCCCAATGTATTCACCTCAATGGTGATGTCACCAATAATAACTCATGCTACCCATATTCAACTGGATATATGTGCATAGATCTTTCCTCACCACATGATGCTTTCGAAAGGAGAAAATAAAAAGGAATACAGAGAAGAACTTCGACTCTTGCATGAAAGTAAATGCATAAAAGTAAAGGATATGCCCTTCACAGAGGGAAGCAGAGGTTGCCATGCGCTTTTTGTTTGTATGCTCAAACCCTTAGTGCAAGAGAATGTCACGTTATATTGCTGGCAACATTTATTATGCAGTATGTCGCTTTTATTCTTCACCATCACAAGTTAAGCAGAAGTGTTAAGAAATGCGGTTGATGTAGTCGAACGTCTTTGCAATCCAATCCCGATCCGTCCCGCGAACTCCCGATCCAAGTGCCGAATGGACAACACCTCCGCGTTCAACACACGTACGATTGATGACGCCTTCACCTCCTCGATCCAGCGAGCGATAATGAAGTAGTAGCTCGAGTCCTCCGGCAGCATGATGGCATGGTGGCGGTGGTGGTGGAGAAATCTCAGCAGGACTTCGCCAAGCCTCACGGAGAAAAAGAAGGACTATGAGGGAGAGGGAGGGTAGCGTCGTGGCATAGATGGGTGTGACTACCCTCCCTCTACCCGTCTATATATAGTGGGATGGGAGGAGGGGTGGCACCCCTAGATCCCATATAGGGGGGCGGCGGCAAGGCAAATGGAGGGGCCCCCTAGGGAAACCCTAGGGTGGCTTGTCCCCCAAGCCAGGCGGAGGAAACACTAGAGGGGGCACCCCACCTCTCCTGGTTACGTGGTAAAGGGTGAGGGGGCACACAACCCCTTAGTGGGCTGGTTTTCCCCCTCCCCTTGGCCCATGGGGGCCCCAACACTTGCCCCCCCCCCCTCCCTCGAAACCCCTTTCGATGATGCTGGTCATCACCCGGTACCCCCGGAACAATTCTGGACTCCAATACCCTTCGTCCAATATATCAATCTTCACCTCCGAACCATTCCAGAGTTCCTTGTCATGTTCGAAATCTCATCCGGGACTCCGAAGAACCTTCGGTAACCACCATAATGACTCAACTATACTTATATCCTCACCAAACGTTAAGTGTGTAGACCCTGCGGGTTCGAGAACTATGCAGACATGACCGAGACACCTCAACGGTCAATAACCAATAGCGGGAGTTGGATACCCATATTGGTTCCTACATATTATACGAAGATCTTATCGGTCGAACTTCGATGTCAAGGATTCAGCTAATCCCGTATGCAGTTCCCTTTGTCTATCGGTATGTTACTTACCCGAGATTCGATCATTGGTATCTCCATATCTAGTTCAATCTCATTACCAACAAGTCTCTTTACTCATTCCGTAATACCAGATCTCGTGGCTGACTCATTAGTCACATTGCTTGCAAGCTCATTGTGATACTGTATTACCGAGTGGGCCCTGAGCTACCTATTCGTCATACAGAGTGACAAATCCCAGTCTTGATCCATGCCAACTCAACAGACACCCTAGGAGATACCTGTAGAGCACCTTTATAATCACCCAGTTACGTTGCGACGTTTGGTACACACAAGGTACTCCTCCGGTGTCAGTGAGTTGCATGATCTCATGGTCATAGGAACATATACTTGACATGCAGGAAACGGTAGCAATAAACTTGACACGATCATATGCTATGTTCATAGTTTGGGTCTTGTCCATCACATCATTATCCTAATGATGTGATCCGTTATCAAATGACAACTCGTGTCTATGACTAGGAAACCATAGCCATCTTTGATTAATGAGCTAGTCCGGTAGAGGCTTACTAGGAACATGTTGTTTGTCTATGTATCCACACATGCATTTGAGATTCCGGTCAATACAATTATAGCATGGATAATAAATGATTATCATGAACAAGGAAATATAATAATAACTACTCCCTCCGTCCCATACTGTAAGACGTTTTTTGACACTACACTAGAGTTAAAAAGGTCTTACTTTATTATTGCCTCTAGGACATATTTCAAATACCTATAGGGTCACAAGCTTAAAGTAATCTTGATCTGCTGAGTATTAGTAGGAAGGGAATCATGAGAATATATTTATGGAATTGTTTCGTTAATATACGGAATAGTTTCGAGAGGACACGGAAGCGTTTCGGGGTCACCAGAAGGGTTCTGAGAGTATCGGGTAATACCAGGTATTACCAATAAATGTATATAGGTGGAAAATGTTCCAGGGGATGTTCAATTATATATAGAATGGTCTGAAATAATTTGAAACAATTTTATATTTAATTTAATATCAACGGGGCTTAAAAGGCCAAGAGGTGGAAGGCAAATTGGGCCACAAAGGCCCAAGTGGGGAAGGCGACTCCTTCCCTAAGGAAGGAGGCCGAAATGGGGAAGGGCAGGATTCAGACTTGTCCTCCCCCTAGATGGTGCACCAAGGGGGACTCCTTCCCCTTGGTGGCAGCCGTCCCTCTCCCCTCCAACCTATATATACTAGGGGATTTTGCTCTTTTGTACATACAATTTTTGAAGCCTCCTCTAGTTCTTATACTTCTTATTCTAGTTGGTCCTAGTTGACTAATTAGAACTTAGCTAATCATCTTGTCCTCATAATTAGATGCCCAGTGTGGTTCTAATCTCCTTCCTCTAATTCTCCGGCAATGATTAGCTCTGGACGGTGAAGCACTGTTGGATCATGAAGGTTGTGCGCTTGCAAGCAAGTAGAGAGGTCGTGCTTTCGGTCTTCAGTTCAAGGGATTGTTCGTGGGTGGTACGAGGGACTCCAAGTACGATCTACGCTGATACTTTCTTCTTCCGCTGCAACTAAGTGACCGTAAAGATCGTGATCCCAACCTGTTATGCATCTTTATATGAAGGAAATATGCCCTAGAGGCAATAATAAAGTTATTATTTATTTCCTTATTTCATGATAAATGTTTATTATTCATGCTAGAATTGTATTAACCGGAAACATGATACATGTGTGAATACGTAGACAAACTAAGTGTCACTAGTATGCCTCTACTTGACTAGCTCATTAATCAAAGATGGTTATGTTTCCTAGCCATGGACAAAGAGTTGTCATTTGATTAACGGGATCACATCATTAGGAGAATGATGTGATTGACTTGACCCATTCCGTTAGCTTAGCACTTGATCGTTTAGTATGTTGCTATTGCTTTCTTCATGACTTATACATGTTCCTATGACTATGAGATTATGCAACTCCCATTTACCGGAGGAACACTTCGTGTGCTACCAAACGTCACAACGTAACTGGGTGATTATAAAGGTGCTCTACAGGTGTCTCCAAAGGTACTTATTGGGTTGGCGTATTTCGAGATTAGGATTTGTCACTCCGATTGTCGGAGGTATCTCTGGGCCCTCTCGGTAATGTACATCACTATAAGCCTTGCAAGCAATGTGACTAATGAGTTAGTTGCGAGATGATGTATTACAGAATGAGTAAAAGAGACTTGCCGGTAACAAGATTGAACTAGGTATTGGATACCGACGATCGAATCTCGGGCAAGTAACATACCGATGACAAAGGGAACAAACGTATGTTGTTATGCAGTTTGACCGATAAAAGATCTTCGTAGAATATGTAGGAGCCAATATGAGCATCCAGGTTCCGCTATTGGTTATTGACCGGTCACGTGTCTCGGTCATGTCTACATAGTTCTCGAACCCGTAGGGTCCGCACGCTTAAGGTTTCGATGACAGTTATATTATGAGTTTATGTGTTTTGATGTACCGAAGGAGTTCGGAGTCCCGGATGAGATCGGGGACATGACGAGGAGTCTCGAAATGGTCGAGACGTAAAGATCGATATATTGAACGACTATATTCGGACTTCGGAAAGGTTCCGAGTGATTCGGGTATTTTTCGGAGTACCGGAGAGTTACGGGAATTCGCCGGGGGCCTTATTGGGCCATACGGGAATAGAGGAGAGAGGCCGAAAGGAAGGAGGCGCGCAGCCCCCCTCTGGTCCGAATTGGACAAGGGGTGCAGCCCCCTTTTCCTTCCTCCCCTCCCCCTCTTTCCTTCTCTCCTACTCCAACAAGGAAGGGGGGGAGTCCTACTCCCGGTGGGAGGAGGACTCCTCCTGGCGCGCCCCTCCTGGCCAGCCGACCCCCTCCCCTGGCTCCTTTATATACGGGGGCAGGGGAGCACCTCTTGGCACAACAAAAATTGATCCCTTGGATCTCTTAGCCGTGTGCGGTGCCCCCCTCCACCATAGTCCACCTCGATAATATCGTAGCGGTGCTTAGGCGAAGCCCTTCGACGTTAGAACATCAAGATCGTCACCACGCCGTCATGCTGATGGAACTCTCCCTCGACACTCGGCTGGATCGGAGTTCGAGGGATGTCATCGAGCTGAACGTGTGCTAGGACTCGGAGGTGTCGTAGTTTCGGTGCTTGATCGGTCGGGCCGTGAAGACGTACGACTACATCAGCAGCGTTGTGCTAACGCTTCCGCTTTCGGTCTACGAGGGTACATGGACACACTCTCCCCTCTCGTTGCTATGCATCACGATGATCTTGCCTGTGCGTAGGTAATTTTTGAAATTACTACGTTCCCCAACAGTGGTATCAGAACCAGGTTTTATGCGTTGATGTTATATGCTCGAGTAGAACACATGTGAGTTGTGGGCGATACAAGTCATACTGCTTACCAGCATGTCATACTTTGGTTCGGCGGTATTGTTGGATGAAGCGGCCCGGACCGACATTACGCGTACGCTTACGCGAGACTAGTTCTACCGACGTGCTTTGCACACAGGTGGCTGGCGGGTGTCAGTTTCTCCAACTTTAGTTGAACCGAGTGTGGCTACGCCCGGCCCTTGAGAAGGTTAAAACAGCACTAACATGACGAACTATCGTTGTGGTTTTGATGCATAGGTAAGAACGGTTCTTGCTCAGCCCGTAGCAGCCACGTAAAACTTGCAAAAACAAAGTAGAGGACGTCTAACTTGTTTTTGCAGGGCATGTTGTGATATGATATGGTCAAGACGTGATGAGATATAAGTTGTTGTATGAGATGATCGTGTTTTGTTGAAGTTATCGGCAACTGGCAGAAGCCCTATGGTTGTCTCTTTGTTGCATAAGATGCAAGTGCCAAATAATTGCTTTACTTTATCGCTACGCGATAGCAATAGTTGCAAGAGCAATAGTTGGCGAGACGACCATGTGATGACACATTGATATAGATCAAGATGATGGAGATCATGGTGTCATGCCGGTGACGATGGAGATCATGACAATGCTTTGGAGATGGAGATCAAAGGCACAAGATGATGATGGCCATATCATGTCACATCTTTTGATTGCATGTGATGTTTATCTTTTATACATCTTATTTTGCTTAGTTCGGCGGTAGCTTTATAAGATGATCTCTCACTAAATTATCAAGAAGTGTTCTCCCTGAGTATGCACCGTTGCGAAAGTTCTTCGTGCTGACACACCACGTGATGATCGGGTGTGATAGGCTCTACATTCAAATACAACGGGTGCAAAACAGTTGCGCACGTGGAATACTCAGGTTAAACTTGACGAGCCTAGCATATAACAGATATGGCCTCGGAACACGGAGACCGAAAGCTCGAGCGTGAACCATATAGTAGATATGATCAACATAGTGATGTTCACCATTGAAACTACTCCATCTCACGTGATGATCGGACATGGTTTAGTTGATTTGGATCACGTGATCACTTACAAGATTAGAGGGATGTCTATCTAAGTGGGAGTTCTTAAGTAATATGATTAATTGGACTTTAATGATCATGAACTTAGTCCTGGTAGTATTTTGCAAATTATGTTGTAGATCAATAGCTCGCGTTGTTGCTTTCATATGTTTATTTTGATATGTTCCTAGAGAAAAACTATGTTGAAAGATGTTAGTAGCAATGATGCGGATTCGATCCCTGATCTGAGGTTTATCCTCATTGCTGCACAGAAGAATTATGTCCTTGATGCACCGCTAGGTGACGGACCTATTGCAGGAGCAGATGCAGACGTTATGAACGTTTGGCTAGCTCAATATGATGACTACTTGATAGTTTTGTGCACCATGCTTTATGGCTTAGGACCGGGACTACAAAAACATTTTTGAAATGTCATGGAACATATAAGATGTTTCAAGAGATGAAATTGGTATTTCAGACTCATGCCCGTGTCAAGAGGTATGAGACCTTTGACAAATACTTCGCCTAAAAGATGGAGGAGAATTGCTCAACTAGTGAGCAAGTACTTAGATTGTCTGAGTACTACAGTCGCTTGAATCAAGTGGGAGTTAATCTTCTAGATAAGATAGTGATTGGCAGAGTTCTCCAGTCACCAACACCAAGTTACTGGAACTTCGTGATGAACTATAATGCAAGGGATGACGAAAACTATTCCCGAGCTCTTCGTGATGCTGAAATCAATGAAGGTAGAAATCAAGAAAAAGCATCAAGTGTTGATGATTAAACAAGATCACTAGTTTCAAGAAAAGGGCAAAGGAAAACAAAAGGGAACTTCAAGTAGAATGGCAAGCAAGTTGTCACTCCCGCGAAGAAGCCCAAAGCTGGGCCAAAGCCTGAAACTGAGTACTTACACTGCAAAGGAAATGGTCACTGGAAGCGGAAATGCCCTGAATATTTGGTGGATAAGAAGGATGGCAAAGTGAACAAGGTTATATTTGATATACAGGTTATTAATGTGTACCTTACTAGTGTTTATAGTAGCCCCTGATTATTTGATACTTGTTCGGTTGCTATGATTAGTAATTCGAAATAGGAGTTACAGAATAAACAGAGACTAGTTGAGGGTGAAGTGACGATGTATGTTGGAAGTGGTTCCAAGATTGATAAGATCATCATCGTACACTCCCTATATTTTTTAGATTAGTGTTGAACCTAAATAAATGTTATTTGGTGTTTGCGTTGAGCATAAATATGATTAGATCATGTTTATTGCGATACGATTATTCATCTAAGACAGAGAATACATTGTTATTCTGTTTACATGAATAAAACCTTCTATGGTCATACACCCAATGTTGATGGTTTATAGAATCTTGATCGTAGTAATACACATATTCATAATATTGATGCCAAAAGATGCAAAGTTAATAATGATAGTGCAACTTATTTGTGGCACTGCCATTTGGGTCATATCGGTGTAAAGTGCATGAAGAAACTCCATAAAGATGGATTTTTGGAATCACTTGGTTGTGAATCATTTGATGCTTGCGAACCGTGCCTTTTGGGCAAGATGACCAAAACTCCGTTCTCCGGAACAATGGAACGAGCTACTGACTTATTAGAAATAATACATACCGATGTATGTGATCCAATGAGTGTTGATGCTCGTGGCGAGTATCGTTATTTTCAAACCTTCACAGATGATTTGAGCAGATATGAGTATATCTACTTAATGAAGCACAAGTCTGAAACATTTGAAAAGTTCAAAGGATTTCAGAGTGAAGTGGAGAATCATCGTAACAAGAAAATAAAGTTTCTATGATCTGATCGTGGTTGGGAATATTTGAGTTATGAGTTTGGCCTTCATATAAAACAATGTGGAATAGTTTCACAGTTCACACCACCTGGAACACCACAGCGTCATGGTGTGTCCGAACGTCGTAACGGCACTTTATTGGATATTGTGCGACCTATGATGTCTCTTATCGGTTTACCACTATTGTTTTGGGGTTATGCATTAGAGACAATTGCATTCACTTTAAATAGGGCACCATCAAAATCTGTTGAGACGACACCTTATGAACTGTGGTTTGGCAAGAAACCGAAGTTGTCGTTTCTTAAAGTTTGGGGCTGCGAGACTTATGTGAAAAAGTTTCAACCTGATAAGCTCGAACCCAAATCGGAGAAGTGCGTCTTCATAGAATACCCAAAGGTAACTATTGGGTACACCTTCTATCACAGATCCGAAGGCAAGATATTCGTTGCTAAGATGGATCCTTTCTAGAGAAGGAGTTTCTCTCGAAAGAAGTGAGTGGGAGGAAAGTAGAGCTTGATAAGGTAATTTGTACCTTCTCCCGAATTGGAAAGTAGTTCATCACAGAAATCAGTTCCAGTGATTCCTACACCAATTAGTGAGGAAGCTAATGATGATGATCATGAAACTTAAGATTAAGTTACTACAAAACCTCGTAGGTCTTCCAAAGTACAGTCCGCACCAGAGTGGTACAGTAATCTTGTTCTGGAAGTCATGTTACTAGACCATGATGAATCTACAAACTATGAGGAAGCGATGATGAGCCCAGATTCCATGAAATGGCTTGAGGCCATAAAATCTGAGATATGATCCATGTATGAGAACAAAGTATAGACTTTGATTGACTTGCTTGATGATCAACAAGCCATGTTAAATAAATCGATCTTCAAGAGGAAGACGGACACTAATAGTAGTGTTACTATCTACTAAGCTCGACTTGTTGCGAAAGGTTTTTGACAAGTTCAAAGTGTTGAATACGATGAGATTTTCTCACTCGTAATGATGCTTAAGTCTGTCCAAATCATGTTAGCAATTGCCACATTTTTATGAAATCTGGCAAATGGATGTCAAAACTGCATTCCTTAAATGGATATTTCTAAAAGAAGAGTTGTATGTGATGCAACCAGAAGGTTTTGTCAATCCCAAAGGTGCTAACAAATTGTGCAAGCTCCAGCGATCCATCTATGGACTGGTGCAAGCATCTCGGAGTTGGAATATACGCTTTGATAAGTTGATCAAAGCATCTGGTTTTATACAGACTTTTGGAGAAGCATGTATTTGCAAGAAAGTGAGTGGGAGCTCTGAAGCATTTCTAAAACTATATGTAGATGACATATTGTTGATTGGAAATGATATAGAAACTCTGGATAGCATAAAAGGATACTTGAATAAGAGTTTTTCAAAGAAAGACCTCGGTGAAGCTACTTACACATTGAGCATCAAGATCTATAGAGATAGATCAAGACGCTTGATAAGATTTTTCAATAAGTACATACCTTGATAAGATTTCGAAGTAGTTCAAAATAGAACAATCAAAGAAGGAGTTCTTGTCTGTGTTACAAAGGTGTGAAGTTGAGTAAAACTCAAAACCCGACCATGGCAGAAAATAGAAAGAGAATGAAAAGTCATTCCCTATGCCTCAGTCATAGGTTCTATAAAGTATGCTATACTGTGTACCAGACCTATTGTATACTCTGCTCTGGTTTGGCAAGGGAGTACAATAGTGATCTAGGAGTAGATCAATGAACATTGTTCAAAATTATCCTTAGTGGAATAAGGATATGTTTCTCAATTATGGAGGTGACAAAAGGTTCGTCGTAAAGGGTTACGTCGATACAAGTTTTGGCACTGATCCAGATGACTCTAAGTCTTAATCTGGATACATATTGAAAGTGGAAGCAATTAGCTAGAGTAGCTCCGTGCAAAGCATTGTAGACATAGAATATTTGCAAAATACATACGGCTCTGTATGTGACAGACTCGTTGACTAAACTTCTCTCACGAGCAAAACATGATCATACCTTAGTACTCTTTGGGTGTTAATCACATAGCGATGTGAACTAGATTATTTACTCTAGTAAACCCTTTGGTCGCTGATCACATGACGATGTGAACTATGGGTGTTAATCACATGCAGATGTGAATATTAGTGTTAAATCACATGGTGATGTGAACTAGATTATTGACTCTAGTGCAAGTGGGAGACTGAAGGAAATATGCCCTAGAGGCAATAGTAAAGTTATTATTTATTTCCTTATTTCATGATAAATGTTTATTATTCATGCTAGAATTGTATTAGCCGGAAACATGATACATGTGTGAATACGTAGACAAACTAAGTGTCACTAGTATGCCTCTACTTGACTAGCTCATTAATCAAAGATGGTTATGTTTCCTAGCCATGGACAAAGAGTTGTCATTTGATTAACGGGATCACATCATTAGGAGAATGATGTGATTGACTTGACCCATTCTGTTAGCCTAGCACTTGATCGTTTAGTATGTTGCTATTGCTTTCTTCATAACTTATACATGTTCCTATGACTATGAGATTATGCAACTCCCGTTTACCAGAGGAACACTTTGTGTGCTACCAAATGTCACAACGTAACTGGTTGATTATAAAGGTGCTCTACAGGTGTCTCCAAAGGTACTTGTTGGGTTGGCGTATTTCGAGATTAGGATTTGTCACTCCGATTGTCGGAGAGGTATCTCTGGGACCTCTCAGTAATGCACATCACTATAAGCCTTGCAAGCAATGTGACTAATGAGTTAGTTGCGAGATGATGTATTACGGAACGAGTAAAGAGACTTGCCGGTAACGAGATTGAACTAGTTATTGGATACCGATGATCAAATCTTGGGCAAGTAACATACCGATGACAAAGGGAACAAACGTATGTTGTTATGCGGTTTGACCGATAAAAGATCTTCGTAGAATATGTAGGAGCCAATATGAGCATCCAGGTTCCGCTATTGGTTATTGACCGGACACGTGTCTCGGTCATGTCTACATAGTTCTCGAACCCGTAGGGTCCGCACGCTTAAGGTTTCGATGACAGTTATATTATGAGTTTATGTGTTTTGATGTACCGAAGGAGTTTGGAGTCCCGGATGAGATCGGGGACATGACGAGGAGTCTCGAAATGGTCGAGACGTAAAGATCAATATATTGGACGACTATATTCGGACTTCGGAAAGGTTCCGAGTGATTCGGGTATTTTTCGGAGTACCGGAGAGTTACGGGAATTCGCCGGGGGCCTTATTGGGCCATACGGGAATAGAGGAGAGAGGCCGAAAGGAAGGAGGCGTGCAGCCCCCCTCTAGTCCGAATTGGACAAGGGGTGCAGCCCCCTTTTCCTTCCTCCTCTCCCCCTCTTTCCTTCTCTCCTACTCCAACAAGGTAGGGGAGGAGTCCTACTCCCGATGGGAGGAGGACTCCTCCTGGCGCGCCCCTCCTGGCCGGCCGACCCCCTCCCCCTGGCTCCTTTATATACGGGGGCAGGGGAGCACCTCTAGGCACAACAACAATTGATCCCTTGGATCTCTTAGCCGTGTGCGGTGCCCCCCTCCACCATAGTCCACCTCGATAATATCATAGCGGTGCTTAGGCGAAGCCCTGCGACGGTAGAACATCAAGATCGTCACCACGCTGTCGTGCTGACGAAACTCTCCCTCGACACTCGGCTGGATCGGAGTTCGAGGGACGTCATCGAGCTGAACGTGTGCTAGAACTCGGGGGTGCCGTAGTTTTGGTGCTTGATCGGTCGGGCCGTGAAGACGTACGACTACATCAACCGCGTTGTGCTAACGCTTCCGCTTTCGGTCTACGAGGGTACGTGGACACGCTCTCCCCTCTCGTTGCTATGCATCACCATGATCTTGCGTGTGCATAGGAAATTTTCGAAATTACTACGTTCCCCAACATTATATTTATCTTGGGTGATCATGGCACTAGTAGAAAAAGGCTCATTTGTCCCTGTTCTAGAGGGCCTTTAGTCCTGGTTTTGGAACCGGGACTAAAGGGTCGGTACTAAAGGCCCCTCCTTTAGTCCCGGTTCTTATACGAACTAGGACTAAAGGCCCTCCACGTGGCCGCTGTCTGGAGCTCCACCTTTAGTCCTGGTTGGTAACACCAACCGGGACTAAAGGAAATTTTACGATTTTTTTATTTTTTCCGATTTTCAAATTTCTGAATTATTTTACAATTTAATCTCTAATCACCACTCATCACTGCTCAATTTAACCTCTAATCTCTAAACACACCTCATCATTCCAAATCATCTAACTTCAGAATCATCTAACTTCCCGGTCGGTCACTTCTACCTCTTGAGCATGCGTTGGTTTTCCCTTGAAGAGGAAAGGGTGATGCAGCAAAGTAGCATAAGTATTTCCCTCAGTTTTTGAGAACCAAGGTATAAATCCAGTAGGAGGCTACACGCAAATCCCTCGTACCTACACAAACAAATAAGAACCTTGCAACCAACGCGATAAAGGGGTTGTCAATCCCTTCACGGCCACTTGCAAAAGTGAGATCTGATAGAGATAATAAGATAAATATTTTTGGTATTTTTATGATATAGATTGGAAAGTGAAGATTGCAAAATAAAGTAGATCGGAACTTATATGGTGGGAAATAGACCCGGGGGCCATAGGTTTCACTACTGGCTTCTCTCAAGATAGCATAAGTATTATGGTGGGTGAACAAATTACTGTCGAGCAATTGATAGAAAAGTGCATAGTTATGAGAGTATCTAGGCATGATCATGTATATAGGCATCACATCCGTGACAAGTCGATCAAAACGATTCTGCATCTACTACTATTACTCCACACATCAACCGCTATCCAGCATGCATCTAGAGTATTAAGTTCATAAGAACAGAGTAACGCATTAGGCAAGATGACATGATGTAGAGGGATAAACTCAAGCAATATGATATAAATCCCATCTTTTTATCCTCGATGGCAACAATACAATATGTGCCTTGCTGCCCCTGATGTCACTGGGAAAGGACACCGCAAGATTGAACCAAAAGCTAAGCACTTCTCCCATTGCAAGAAAGATCAATCTAGTAGGCCAAACCAAACTGATAATTCTAAAAGATTTGCAAAGATAACAAATCATAAATAAAAGAATTCGGAGGAGATTCAAATATTGTTCATAGATAATATTGATCATAAACCCACAATTCATCGGATCTCGACAAACACACCGCAAAAAGAATTACATCGAATATATCTCCAAGAAGATCGAGGAGAACTTTGTATTGAGATCAAAAGAGAGAGAAGAAGCCATCTAGCTAATAACTATGGACCCGAAGGTCTGAGGTAAACTACTCACACTTCATCGGAGAGGCTATGGTGTTGATGTAGAAGCCCTCCGTGATCGATTCCCCCTCCGACGAAGCACCGGAAAAGGCCCCAAGATGGGATCTCACGGTTACAGAAGGTTGCGGCGGTGGAAATAGGATTTCGTGGTGCTCCTGGATGTTTACAGGGTACGTGAGTATATATAGGCGAAGGAAGTCGGTCAGGGGAGCCACGAGAGGCCCACGAGGGTGGGGGGCGTGCCTACCCCCTGGGTGCGCCTCCCTGCCTCATGGCCGCCTCGTTTCTTTCTTGACATCCACTCCAAGTCTCCTGGATTGCGTCTGTTCCAAAAGTAACTCTCCCGAAGGTTTCATTCCGTTTGGACTCCGTTTGATATTCCTTTTCTGTGAAACACTGAAATAGGCAAAAAAAAACAGCAATTTGGACTGGGCCTCCGGTTAATAGGTTAGTTCCAAAAATAATATAAAAGTGCATATTAAAGCCTATTAAACATCCAAAACAGGTAATGTAATAGCATGGAACAATCAAAAATTATAGATACGTTGGAGACGTGTCAGTCATCCATCCTCTCACTAGTCCAGTCTGAGCATGCTTAACTTTCGGGTTCTATTCCCCCTCGTTTCCAAGTCTGCACTTATTGTTTTCCTGACAATATTAAGATGTCAATCCTATTAACCCTCAGGAGTTTAGCTTGAGCATGAAGTCACACATTTCACTTTTTGAGTTTGAAACTATTATTCTAAAAAATAATTATTATTTAGTAACACTAATATTTCTTAAATAAGTAGTTTGACCACGGTTTGACCACAGTTTGACCAGATTTGACCAAAATTCAAAATACTAAAATAATTATTTAGTAACACTAATATTCTTGAATAATTGTTTAGTACCACTAATACTTCTTGAATAAGTAGTTTGACCATAGTTTGACCAGATTTAACCAAAATTCAAAAAAAACTAAAATTTGAGCATAACTTTTTTTCCTTTGAGAATTTGAGAATTCTAAAAAATTTCAAACAAGCCTACGGCAGTCAAAATCAAATGCGAATTTTCGGGCTGATTTTTTTGAGACACGAACCGGAACTAAAGGGAGCGATGCCCTTTAGTCCCGGTTCGTGTCTCAAACCAGGACTAAAGGGCTCATTTGAACCGGGACTAATGCCTTTAGCCGCATGAACCGGGACTAATGCCCCCATGGGTCCCGGTTCATGACTAAACAGGGACTGATGGGCCTATCTGGTCCGAACGAAAGCCCTGTTTTCTACTAGTGTAGGTACGATTTTTTTTGTTTTCTACTACGTTTCCCAACACTTGGGCCTAGTCGCTTACAGCCAATTGCTCTCATTCAATGTTATGTTAGGATTTACTTGAGTCGTGTAGGTCCAGGACTTAGCCTAGTTTTTCCTTCTGTTATCTCATGTACGTGACAGCCCTGCGTGGTGTCACAACATGGACGTAGTTTTGCTTGGCGTAGAAGTATAGGGCCAGGTCGTGCGGTGAGCACGACGGGCCAGTAGCGATGTGCACGGCCTCGATCCGTTTGACGTGGGATGGCACGTTTGTAGCGACGGGAGCGAGCTGTGCGGGCACGATCGTTACGCAAGAAATAAGAAGAGAAAACAGAAAAGGCCGCAAGCCAGTTCGCGGCGCAAAAACCACTTCGTGCCTCTCTGAACTCTAGCTGAATCTCATCAGTAGATCGAGCGAGTGAGTGAGAGAGTTGCCCAGTGGCAACGACAATTGGCATCAGAGCCTCGTCAGAGATCCTGTCGACATGGCCGGCGGGAAGAAGCCGGTGCAGACTGAGAAGGGCGACAAGTCAGGGTCGAGGTCACCATCGAGGTCACCAGCTCGCCGTTCGCGATCACCGTCTCGCTCCCCGCGACGCGAACGGAGCCGCACGATCCGTGGCCGCGAGCTGGCGGCGCCGGTGGTGCAGAAGGTGATCCGTGAGTCTGGATCGGCGAACTGGCCGATGCTGACCATGACCGACTACAACGACTGGTCGCTCCTGATGAAGGTGAAGCTGGAGGCGCGTGGCTATTGGGACGCCGTCAAGCACGGCGACGTCGACTTCCACGAGGACCGTATGGCGCTGGAGGCCATCCTTGGAGCGGTGCCACCTGAGATGGTGGGCACGCTGGCCGTCAAGTCGTCGACGAAGGCAGCGTGGGATGCGATCGCCACCATGCGCATCGGCGGCGACCGTGTGCGCGCAGCCAAGGCCCAGTCGCTGGCGCGGGACTTCGAGACTATCGAGTTTCGCGACGGGGAAACCGTGGACGATTTCGCGATGCGGCTCGGCTCCATGGTCACCAACCTGAACATCCTTGGCGACAAGGTCACCGAGGAGAAGGCGGTAAGGAAATTCTTGCGTGTAGTGCCTCCACGGTACTCGCAGATCGCCCTGTCCATTGAAACACTTGTTGATCTCGATACGTTGAGCATTGAGGATCTGACAGGCCGGCTCAAAGCGGCCGAGGAGAGGTTCGATCACGGCGGCTCAGGACAGGCCGGCGGAAACCTGCTGTTCACTCAGGAGCAGTGGCTGGCACGCTACAAGCAGCGCGAGCAGGGCGAGGGATCATCGCGCGGCGGTGGTCGTGGCAGCAGCCGCGGTGGCGGTCGCGGCCACGGCAGAGGACGTGGCGGAAAGGGCAGGGACAGCACGCCCGGAGATGGCGCGCCCGGCGGTGGCCGAGGGGCGTCGGGCGGCGGGTCTCGCTTCAAGGGCAACTGCCACAACTGCGGCATCCAGGGCCACATGGCTGGGGATTGCACCAAGCCCAAGCAGCAGCGCAAGGAAGAGGCCAACCTCAACCAGGCGCAGGAGGATCAGCCTGCGCTGCTCATGGCGGTGAGTTGCGGACTCGCCCAGATCCACGTCGAGCCAGCACGCGAGCGCATCTTTCTCAACGAGAAGAGCGTGATCTCGGTGCAGACGGCGTGCAACGCCTGGCACCTGGACACGGGCGCGAGCAATCACATGACAGGCGAACGGACCGTGTTCTTCGCGCTCGATGAGACGGTGACTGGCATGGTCAGGTTCGGCGATGGCTCGTCAGTTCACATCCGTGGGCGTGGAACGGTGGTGTTCAACTGCAAAAACAAGTCGCATCGTGCACTGACGGGGGTGTACTTCATACCCCAGCTGAAGAGCAGCATTGTGAGCATTGGGCAGCTCGACGAGGTGGGCTGCAAGACAATGGTCGAAGACGGCGTGATGAGCATCTTCGACCAGGAGAGGCTGCTGCTGGCGCGTGTGAGCCGCTCCAGGAGCCGCCTGTACACGCTACAACTTGACGTCACAGGGCCGGTGTGCCTCCTCGCCAAGGCCGACGACGCGGCATAGCGGTGGCACGCACGCTACGGGCACCTCCACTTCAGGGCGCTCCACGACCTCTCCAACAAGGGCATGGTCGTCGGCATGCCGCCGATCGCACGGGTGGATCAGCTCTGCGACGGGTGCGCCCTGGCCAAGATGCACCGCACGCCGTTTCCGCGCGCATCCCCATATCGCGCAGAACGTGGCCTCGAGCTGGTGCACGGCGACTTGTGCGGTCCGGTGACGCCAGCGACACCAAGCGGCAACCGATACTTTCTCCTCATCGTCGACGACTACAGCCGCTACATGTGGGTGGAGATGCTGCGCACAAAGGATGAGCCGTTCAAGTTTTTCCACAAGATCAAGGCGCTTGCCGAGAGCGAGCGCGGCGTGAAGCTCCTGGCGTTCAGAACAGATCGGGGCGGTGAGTTCAACTCCATCGCCTTCAAGTCATATTGCGATGAGAATGGGGTCAAGAGGTACACGACTGCGCCGTACTCCCCACAGCAGAACGGCGTCGTGGAACGCCGGAACCAGACAGTGGTTGAAACCGCTCGCAGCCTGCTCAAAGCCATGAATGTGCCTGGTGAGTTCTGGGGTGAAGCTGTGAAGACGGCTGTGCATATCCTGAATAGAGCGCCCACGCGTGCTCTAGACGGCGTCACCCCCTACGAGGCTTGGCACGGTCGACGTCCGAATGTGGCTTACCTGCGCACTTTTGGGTGCACCGCCTTCGTGAAGAAAGTCGGTCCGGGTGTCACCAAGCTGTCAGACCGCGCGGCGCCCATGGTGTTCATAGGGTACGAGGACGGCAGCAAGGCATATCGCGTCTACGACCCGGCGACCCGCAAGCTGCATGTCACCCGCGACGTGACTTTGATGAGGACCGTCCCTGGAACTGGGAAGCAGCACCTGATTCGGCAGTGCCCGTGGGCGCACCTGCCATCTTCACCATCGAGTACACCGTCGACAGCACCGAGCCCAGTAGTGACAGCGACCGCGCTCCGGACGAGCCCCCAGCGACACCATGTGCTCCGTCGGTGTCCAGCGAGCCACGCACGCCAGAGCCATCTCCTGTGCCGTTCGTGACGCCTCCTACAGGAGAGACTCACGACACGGAGGGGGTGGCACGCCGGTTTCGCATGATGGAGGAAGTGATCGACCACGCCGAGCCGGTCGAGATCGAGTACAGTGGGCTGTGCCTGCTCGCTGCTGAGGAGCCCGGCAACGTCCACGACGCACTCACTGAAGGGTGCTGGAGAAAAGCAATGGAGGAGGAAATGCGCGCCATCCGCGACAATGAGACATGGGAGCTGACGGAGCTCCCCGCTGGACACTGGGCCATTGAGCTGAAATGGGTGTTCAAGATAAAGAAAGATCCTCAAGGTAATGTGATCAAGCATAAAGCTCGTCTGGTTGCTAAGGGATATGCACAGAGAGAGGGCATCGACTTTGAGGAGGTGTTCGCTCCGGTGGCGCGGATGGAGACGGTGCGCGTGCTGGTCGCGCTCGCCGCGCACCGGGGCTGGCACGTTCACCATATGGACGTGAAGTCGGCATTCCTCAACGGAGAACTGGCCGAGGAAGTGTACGTGCGGCAGCCGGAGGGCTTCATCGACACCAACAATGCACAAGCTGTTCTGAAGCTGCGCAAGGCGCTGTACGGGCTGCGGCAGGCGCCGCGGGCCTGGAACATCAAGCTGGACAGTGCGCTTGCGGCTCTCGACTTCGAGCGGAGCCCGCTTGAGCATGCTGTGTACAAGCGCGGGAGTGGCGACACCCTCCTGCTTGTGGGGGTGTACGTAGATGATCTTATCATCACGGGCGCCAACGCCGGCGAGATCGCAGAGTTCAAGGCGGAGATGCAGCGCACTTTCAGCATGAGTGATCTCGGCCCCCTGAGTTATTATCTCGGGATCGAGGTCGAGCAGAAGGGAGGCACCATCACACTTTGACAGAGCAGCTATGCCCGCAAGATCCTCGAGCAGACAGGGATGACAGGGTGCAAGCCGTGCTCGACGCCGATGGAGAATCGCCTGCAACTATCAAAGAGCGACGGGAGTCCAGCTGTGGACGCGACCTACTACAGGAGCGTGGTGGGCAGCTTGCGCTATCTGGCAAACACTCGAGCAGACATTGCCTACGCGGTTGGGATTGTTAGCCGCTACATGGAGGCGCCGACGGCGCAGCATATGGCTGCGGTGAGGCATCTTCTGCGCTACATCAGCGGTACACTTCACCATGGATGCAAGTACCAGCGAGGGGGAGATGATGAACCAGACCTTGTGGGGTACAGTGACAGCGATCATGGCGGTGATCTTGACGACCGCAAGAGCACAAGCGGGTCAGTGTTCTTCCTTGGACGAAACCTGATCACCTGGGCATCACAGAAACAGAAGATCATCGCCATGTCCTCCTGTGAGGCGGAGTACGTGGCGGCAGCTGCAGCGGCTATGCAAGCAGTATGGTTGAGCAGGCTGATCGCCGATATTCAAGGCACTGAAGCGAAGAGTGTCAAGCTGCTGGTGGACAACAAGTCTGCAATCGCTTTGAGCAAGAACCCGGTGCACCATGATCGTAGCAAGCATATTGACTTGAGGTATCATTTCATCCGTGACTGTGTTGAGACTGGCAAGATTGACATCGAGTATGTGGGCACTGAAGATCAGCTTGCGGACGTGCTCACCAAGTCCCTGGGCAGAGTTCAGTTCATGAAACTGAAGAAGAGGATTGGCATCGAGGAGGTGCAGCTCGGACGACCCAAGTAAGGGGGTGATTTGTTAGGATTTACTTGAGTCGTGTAGGTCCAGGACTTAGCCTAGTTTTTCCTTCTGTTATCTCATGTACATGACAGCCCTGCGTGGTGTCACAACATGGACGTAGTTTTGCTTGGCGTAGAAGTATAGGGCCGGGTCGTGCGGTGAGCACGACGGGCCAGTAGCGATGTGCACGGCCTCGATCCGTTTGACGTGGGTTGGCATGTTTGTAGCGACAGGAGCGAGCTGTGCGGGCATGATCGTTACGCAAGAAATAAGAAGAGAAAACAGAAAAGGCCGCAAGCCAGTTCGCAGCACAAAAACCACTTCGTGCCTCTCTGAACTCTAGCTGAATCTCATCAGTAGATCGAGCGAGTGAGTGAGAGAGTTGCCCAGTGGCAACGACATGTTAGGACGGGAACGCAAATACCACGTAGGTTCATGAGTTCGTTTCGGTCGATTAGTGATCCGTCTTAAATGTGAATTGCCGATCGGTTAGGTCAGCAACATGCATGTGTTAGGCATGCAGCATGCCTAGAAGGCACAAGCTGACAATGCAATGCCGGTAAACATGGCGGCCGGAAAGAAGGGAGAAGTGTTGAACCCATTTGTGCCCTACCGCTCATCCCCTTTGTTCCCATTTGGTACAAGCTACAAAATCATACATAGTTGGGTAGTGAATTACAACGGCCGGCCCGCCCAAGCGTTCGGCCGGCCGCGCGTTTGCCATTGGGTGGAGCGGCATCCAACTATCCAACTCGCGCCGCGTGACCCTAGACCCATAATGCTTCTCGTCCCGCTCCCTTATCCTTTTCGTGTGTCACACCTAACATCTCATCCCTTAAGCTGGCTCTCCTCCTCTCCTCTCTCTCCACGAACGGCGTGGTCTCGGCTGATTCCGCCCTCTCCTGTCTCTCTCCACCTCCAGACCCATATTCGTGACGCAGTCTCCATGGAAGCTTTATGTTGCACCCGACATAAGTCGACATTGGAAACGGCGAGCACCAGTGTTGGAAACATGCATCACTAAAGGTTGTGGTGCCGCTACCTACAAAGGGCAGAGGAGTTACGACGACTGTGACAACGAACTACACGTTTTTGCTGAAACCGGCGAATATTTGTGCTGCAATTGATGATGGTGAAGCTGCTACCGGCATCATTTTTTGCTGCAATCATTCATGGTTAGCTACGACCCCTCGATGGCGGCGACATTTTTTTGTGTGATTTTTCATTGTTCTTTTGCTAGCACCGGAGAATTTTCTTTTCTACATCCATTAACGACTTAGCCGCGACCCCGATGGCGAGATGACATTTTTGCTGCAACAGTGTCAGATTTTTGCTTCTACCGTCAACGGTTTTGCTACATATATCCATTCATCATGACTTCTGGCGAGCTGGAACTGGCTTGCGGCGGGCTCCAACACCGACCGACATGGCATGACGACCACCACACGATGCTACAACCATACAATCGGGGAGCCGCAACCGCAACTCGTTTTTGCTGGATCAGGTGAGCACAGGGAGCACGACGATCACCGGGTGAGCGCGGCCAGCGAGACCAGAGCAACAGTCGCCACAGCGAGCGTGGCCATTGAGACGAGCGCGATGCTCACCACGACAAGGTCATTGACGCTGGGTCGTCGGGGGGTAACGAGTTGCGGTTGCGGCGGCACATGGGAGAACAAACGAAGAAGCAGGGGGAGAAAGAAAGATGATGCAGATGCCAAATCCAATGGCTGTCTACAACTGTATCGAGCGGTTGCGTGGCGACCGGCCCAAATTTGGGATGGTCGGCCGGCGTCTAGCACGCTCCTATTTACTACCTCCATCCTAGTTTATTAGTCCTCTTTCTAATTTGTGCTAAATTATTATTATTATTATTGCGAAAAAAATTGTGCTAAATTTTGACCAAGATTTAACTGACAATATTAGTGCATGTCAACAATATCGTTGGATTCGTATTTAAACATACTCCCTCCGTTTCACAATACATGCCTTCTATTATTTAAAATATAAATGTATCTAGACATGCTTTAGTATATAGATACATTTATTTTTGGATAAATGTAAGTCAAGTATTTTGGAACGGAAGGAATAGTTTTTAATGATATATTTTTTAGTGACATGCATGAACATTTTGTTAGTTAAATTGATGGTTAAAATTTGACACGGATTACAATGGAAACAATAAACCAGGACGGATGTACTAGTAGTTTACTAACTTAAACCTAGAATAATCATGTAAGCGCCCTAGTGATCGACATACACGTTTTCTATTAGCGCCCTACCACATAGCGTGCGACTCCCGTCATCGACTCCCATGGGTTACGATTCGTGTGCCACCCCCGCACCATGGCCTCGCCCCTCCCCCCATTCACCCATGCATGGCCTCTCCTTCTCCCCGTGGGAATCGCGGCCCGGTTCATCCTGCGGGCCCCACGCACCCCGCGCGCTCATCGACATTCCCGGCCGGCTAAATCAGGATATAAGCTGCATGCGGCATGCGTGTGCGTGGGGGCAAGAGGAGCAGGAGAGGGCGACGTGCGGGTGACCGGCGAGGGAGGTCGTGGCGGCGGCACTGGCGGAGGTCGTCGGTCGGATCGTGTTGGCTGCGGCGGCAAGATGTCGATGTCCGGGGCGGACTTCAACGGCGTGGGCGAGGACCCCAGGATCTTCCGCAACATCTGCCGCGACCGTACGCACCCAGCGCCTCTCTCCTGTGCTGTGCCCTCTCCTTCCTTCTCGCGCCATTAATGGCTTTCTCCACAGGGATACTCAAGGACATGCTGAAGCCGGACAAGGACAAGGAGAACAAGAGCGCGTGGAAGGTACATCCTCAGGTCCCGCAGGGATACACACACTCAACGATCCTCTCTAAACTGCTCATAACGCTGACGTTTCATTATTCAACAAGATGTTTGTGCGATTCTTCCCGAGTAATGGATGATATTGGCAACTGTTTGGGGTCCTGAAGATCAGTTTAAGCTACTCTTAATCAGTTACAGGGTTATTAGCTCTCAGGCAAAAAGAATAAAAGGTAACATCGTTTAGCACGCCTTCTGTGCAGGTTCTTATCATGGATAAATTTACGGTGAGGATCATGGGTTATGCTTGCAAGATGGCAGAAATCACCGATGCAGGGGTTTCTTGTAAGTTGCCCAAACCTGGATATATGATCGTTTAGCAGAAAGCATAAGGTGGTGGGTATCAAAAGTGTCCTTCTCAACTCTCATCTCATATGAGCTCGGTATGAACAGTAAAATCCGTAACAAATGGAAAAAAATAAAAAAATCTGAATTTATTTTGTGGCAAACTTTGACAAATGTTTTGACTGCTTGGAAAGTTTCATCATTGAATGACATTTGTGGAATACGTGGCAAACAAATCAAATGTCATGTTTGCTTCAAAAAAATCAGGATTTTTTGTCATTTTTTCTGATTTTACTGTACACCGAGCACGCGTATGAGCTCGAACTCAGATAATCCGCGTCCGGTGGATACAATGTTGTTTTATTTCAAGGGTACCCTTTAGGAGGTCCTCAATTCGGCCAACATTGCTCCCATAAATCTGCTTGATTGGCATTATGGCCAAGTAAGCTAGTTAAGTGACCTGACTGTCGTCCTATCCTGCAGTGGTGGAAGATTTGTTCAAGCGAAGGGAGCCGATGCCTTCAATGGATGTGATCTACTTTGTACAACCACTGAAAGAAAAGTAATGACTTTCTAACTTTCTCTTTCTGTAAGCACCACATCATAATTGCAAATACATTTACTTGTAGTTTTGCTCCATTATTTGATTTTTCTAGTGATTCTGATGTTTCAAGATTTATAAGCATCCCAACCCAAAATCATAGGACTGCATTTCTACCTTGTTTAATACTACTCCCTCCGTCCCATAATATAAGAGCGTTTTTTTACACTACACTAGTGTTGAAATCGCTCTTATATTACGGATCAGAGGGAGTAAGTTTTTGCTGGTCCATCTTCCTTATTTTGGGAGCTCATTTGCTAGTTCATGACAGATGTATATTCTCCTTAGATAATCCTTTGATATGAAAGCTTGGTGATCTGCAGTGTCATAATGCTTCTATCCGACATGTCTGGGAGATGTCCACTATACAGGAAGTATGTTGAGCCAAGATTTCAATTCACAGCTGGAATGTCATTTGCAGAAGCTTCATATGAAACAGACTTCGACATACACGTTAAAGGTTTTACTTTCAACTTTTAGGGCATACATCTTCTTCAGCTCACCAATTCCCAAGGAGCTGGTGACTTACATTAAGAACGACAGCAGTGTGATACCACGCATTGGTGCACTAAGAGAGGTTAATGTTTTAATACCTTTGGATGTTATATTCTTTGGCAATAGGGTTTCTAATGTTGTGGTTCTATTAATTGCAGATGAATTTGGAGTTTTTTGCTATTGACATGCAGGTACCCATAAGCTTCGTTCTATATGACCTCATTGCTTTCTATGGTTGATTGCTGCCTAAGACAATGTTATGTTTTTCTTTTGTTCTTGTCAAGTATAGAAGTTCGAGTCAATTGTAATATAGGCAGTGGCCATGTTAAGGAGTAGCTCTAGGTCAACATATAAATTTAATATTGACTGAATTCACACACTGAAGGGTAATTTAGCTGGTCCATCCTTGAATCGAAAGTTTGATAGCTTGGTGGGAATATTCGTGAATTCATTTGAAGTTGAAAGCATTACAAATGAGGTCTGCTGGATATGTTGAATGGACTTGTATTTGCATGCCATTCTGACTATTTTTTTCTAATTTCATATTTTGGTGTCTAATTCGTTACTTGATGTTAGAAACATTAGTTTTGATGATGATGGGCGGCATATCTGTAGGGGTTTGTAACTGACCATGACATGGCATTGACCGACTTATATGGTGCAAATGACCATAATTCAAAAAAATTCAACGACACCATAAGCACTATGGCTTGCCGCATAGCCACCACATTTGCATCGTTGAAGGTATGTTAAGGAACTTCATTTGCATTGATCTATTAATGCCCTCTGTGCTAATTAGTAGAACAACTTATATATTCGTATGCTGGGTTCTTAAGTTACCGCGTCATTTCATAAAAGGTAACTCGGTCCAAAATCATTAGAAAATTGCTTAATTTCAGCATCCATCGATACCTTTCCAACTTATATTTTTAGTGCAGCACATATAGTGATTATTGTTGATGATATTGACACGGTTACTAGTGGGACCGTGTAACTTTTGATATGTGCTCAATGTTTGAAAGAAGTTGGTGGCTCTTCATGTTTTTTTCTTTCCAATTTTGCACTCCCATTTTCCCAGGTCACAAAATACCCAACCTGAATATCCCTCCTCTCGAACCCACACAAAAGTGATAAAGAAATGCCATGGTTGTGTTTATAAACTTCACAAAACAAATATCTCAACTGGAATACCAGGGCTTGATTATTGTTAACTAGTCTCTTAAAACGTCTTCCTGTGACCGGATATTTGACAACTGACCATTTTACTATATAGACTATCACACTATTTAGTGGTGACCTGCAGGCTACAGTTTTGAACATCTCCTATTCTAGCTATCAATGGAGTCTTCTTGATCTTTATCCTTGTTTTGTCTTGTGTGGTCAATGGACTATAACATCGTTTGCAAACACAGAAGCTAATCTAGTGCTTACAGGAATTTCCTACCGTGCGGTATCGAGCACCTAAAAGTGCAAACCCATCAACAGCACCAAAATTTGACATGGTTCCAAAATGGCTGGCTAACGCTACTTGGGAAATCGTGTCAAAATATAAGTCCACAATTCCAGAATTTCCCCAGAAGGAGACATGTGAATTGCTTATTCTGGACAGACCTATAGATCAGGTGCTAAAGCATAATTTTCATTTTCATTGCAAGGAATTATGTATTTGTTTATTTTGTAAGTACAGCAAAGAATTGTTTCATGTAACTTACAACAATTTAATATGAATGCGAAGATAGCACCTGTTATTCATGAATGGACCTATGATGCAATGTGCCATGATCTACTCGAAATGGATGGCAACAAATACATATATGAGGTACTTTTTGATATAACATTATGTACTAGACACATATTATCTTCACTTTCCCTATTCTTTGATTTACTTTTCTGTTGGAAGGTATCAAAAGGGGATTCAGAACCTGAAAAG
Source organism: Triticum aestivum (assembly GCF_018294505.1). Taxonomy (NCBI): domain Eukaryota; kingdom Viridiplantae; phylum Streptophyta; class Magnoliopsida; order Poales; family Poaceae; genus Triticum; species Triticum aestivum. The sequence continues at coordinate 847,964,808 of NC_057801.1, read as the reverse complement.
AAGGAAGCTTTATTGGAGGATCAAGATCCTCTCTGGATAGAGCTTCGTCATACTCACATAGCTGATGTGAGTCTTGTTGGTATTTAAGAGTGTTGAGCTATATTTGGTCTATGCTTTATAACACTAACTTGAATGCCAGGCCAGTGAGAGGTTGTATGAGAAGATGAATACCTTTGTATCAAAGAATAAAGCAGCACAACTTCATTCAAGGTGCTTGATATTTCTTTGCTCTGTAAGAAATAAAACTGTAAATGTTTTAACATAGAGTGGAGTGCACTATGGTATGGTAGCAGATGCTAGTGCATTGGTGTTTTTTTACCATTCTAGATTGTTATTTATTTGGAAAATTACCATTCTATTCTACATTTCTAGATTGCTGATGCAATCATGCTATAAGTTACCTTTTGTGTGTCCATTGCGTTGGTTATTTATCTTCAACATAGTTAGTTGTTGAACTGCCATATTTTGATGTATATCTTACTATGATATACCATTCTTGTCTGAGCAACTGATTTTATTTGGAATCTTGAAGACTAGTACAGAAATCCTTTGAGATGAAAAACTATGTAACTTATAGTTTGTATTTTGATATAGAGGTATATCAAAGGCTGATCAGTAGAATTTTTTTTTCTGATGAATGTATGGCCTAACATATGCATAATTAATTTTAAAAAGTGTACATGCTTACATATTTTCGTTCTCAATTAGAGATGGTGGTGAAATCTCAACCACAGATCTGCAAAGGATTGTTCAAGCTTTGCCACAGTACGGTGAGCAAGTTGATAAATTGACCCTCCATATAGATGTAAGTGCTTGTTTACGTATCATTTTCCTTGCAATTGTTATGTTTTTCTAATTTTGTTTATCTTTACAACGCATAATTTACTATTTTCTTTACTTAAAGAAATGACTATGAAAATGTGAAAACGAGATGTTATATTATTATAGTTAAAATACGATACTCTGGTGAATGCAAGTTAAATGGGCCACTCGAATAAGGTTCTTAGTTCTATTGTGTAGTATATTCAATAAAATATTCCTTTAATAGGCCTGATTTCTAACTTCAAAGCAATAAAAGTTCTTCTACTTTTGTTTGAGCTCTTCTGCTCTTGCTCAGATTGCAGGAAAAATCAACAGGTGCATCAGGGAGTACGGGCTCCGTGACCTTGGGCAGTTGGAGCAGGATCTGGTTTTTGGAGATGCAGGAGCAAAGGAGGTGATCAATATGCTCAGGTCAAAGCAGGTTTGTAAAGCATTATGCTTGACTTTATCAGTACAGTGTTATGCTTGGTATGACATGTTTGTTCTATTGCCCAGAATTTGAGTGAAGAAAACAAATTGAGATTGTTGATTATATATGCAATTGTATGTCCCGACAAGTTTGAAGGTGACAAAGGGGACAAGTTGATGCAGGTACTTCACGTTAAATTTTGCTTTGCTGGAGTTATGGCTTATGAGTGTAGTAGTCTCGAACTACGAAGGAGAGTTGTGTGTCATTTCATTAAGAAGGAAAAAATGAACAATGAGAGACCAGCGGGCCAACTCGCAGAGATGATGAATTACAGACTCGCCGTGAACAAAAGAAACTCTACCAAACACACCCCCGAGGGATAACTGAGCTGACGAGTAGCTCGTGGAGGGCTGAAGCACCAGAAGTAACTCCCTGTAACACTAACTAAATACACGGCCAAGCACCCCCACCACAGTACTGGAGGGGTCGCCGAACACGCTCCCATGAAACAAGAAAATTACCTCCATTAACTTGATCACGACATTTCCATAGAGACCCCCTTCTGCTCTTATCTATAGCTTTGATCACCCACTTAGGTAGGTCCAAGGCAAACATTAGGTAAGGTGCAAAAATTATGCAGAAGGTACACAAAAACATAGGAAGTAAACCTCTTATTTTGTTAGTTAGAAGCATCAAAGCATAGTACTCACTAGTGAGAAGTGACTTATAAGATGGCTTCACCTAACCCAGCTTTAAGCCATCTTTTTTCTTGCTACGTACGGAAAAACCAATCAGCCAACTTGAGAAAAAATTTGTTATTCATGTCTGCGTGATATGGTGAGCTAATTTATCGACTTTGCAGCTAGCGAAACTTCCATCAGATGATATGAAGGCCATAAACAGCTTAAGATATTTGGTTAGTTCAGATGCAAAAAAGGATGCACGGGCTGGCGGTTTCTCTCTCAAATTTGATGCCCAAAAGGTGAAGTCATGGTTTCAGCTAAAATTTATAGCTTGTTCCCTTGAACTGACATGGTTTTAATTTCCACACCAGAAAAAAAATACTGGTGTTCGGACAGAGCGGCAGGATGGTGAGGAAGGCTGGGCGTTATCACGTTTTTTCCCACTTATAGAGGCACGTGATAGTAATATACTACTAGTAAACTTCCCTTTAACGAAATATCTTCTTATCTATTTTATTCCATGTGCTTTATGCAGTCAATAATTATCTCATGTGATGCCGCGATTAACATTTGCTAGAAGCAAAATAAACACAGTTCCAAATTTAAGTGGCCTTTAAGATGTGGTCTTCATTCTCTTGATCAAATAAGTCTCAGAACAAACTGAACTAGACAAATGTAGTACAACTAATTTTAATAGAATGGTTGTTGGATACGAGTGTTTTCATGTCCATTTGTGACTCAAAATAGTAAATGGCTGAAGTTCCATGGTTTTCCAATAGGAGCTGGTCGAGAAACTGAGCAAAGGTGAATTACCTCTAAATGAATACCCAGCTTTAAGTGAATCAAGTTCTACTTCTCAAGGGACCGCGGAAGGTGCATCGGTGCCAAAACCAGCACAAAATCCACAGCCCATGTCCAGGAGATCACGGCGCACACCACAGTGGGCTAAGGGCCGTAACTCTGATGATAGTCAATCAAGGTATTCACTGAAGATATCTTTCCATCTGAACCCTTGGGATGTACAAAATTTTCAAAGCGGTCACATATATTATTTGCTCTGATCGTTTCCACACGATCTAGCTGCTTCCTTATCATGACCATATATTTGATTTGCAGCGACTCTTCCGTGTTGAGACATGCATCAGGTGATTTCAAGAGGCTAGGGAACCGAATATTTGTCTTCATGATTGGTGGAGCAACCCGATCTGAAGTATGTCCTTTAGATGATCTATTAACTCTCATTCATACTACGTAAATTCTATGTTCTCATCGATCTTATATTTCAATGGAGTAGCTAAGGGTGGCGCACAAGCTAACCATGAAGTTGAAGAGAGAAATCGTCCTCGGGTCCTCTAGCATCGATAATCCTCCACAGTTTATTTCGGTAAGCCTTTTTTGTGTAGACCTATAATGTCTCATAGTTTTGCAACCTTTTCACCAAATCCTACGGCTCAATACAAATAGAGCTACATGAGCAAATATCCAGAATGCTAACTCACGGCTTCCAGAACGTAGAATAAACTCCTGGTGCACATAATGATAAACTGTACTCACTCGTTGAATCTGTAAATGCAGAAGCTGAAGGCGCTAGGACCATCCTAGGAGCGATGTCGCCGGTTCTCGTAGACGAGCGATTGTGGAGTACCCATACTAGTAGCTTACACAACATTTTTTTGCCCTTGTTTTCCACTCTACCAAGAGTGCGAGCCGTGCCGATATGTTGTAAAGTGTGGGGCATGTATATGCCATTCTATTTTCTAGGGAAAAAGGATGCAATTTTGATTCTCCTGTCACACTTGAGATCTATTGGTTCTAACACCATTTGTTCATTTTGCAAATTTATATCAAATTTGCCAAAGCTGAGACTAAGATGGAAAAGAAATCAAAAGAACTAGCAGCACCAGGAAAATCGAAGGCCTACACTCCTAATGAAATAATTTTGCAAGCAAGCATTCCACCATAATTTTTGAGGTTGCATTCCTTTTGCCATCAACAACCTCTTCTTTGTTAGGGATGTGCTTAATTCTTATTTTTAGGAAGGAGGTTGTGGTCTGACCTTAATGTTATAATAATCTGAGGCACATAGTTGATCCACCAAAGCACAAGCAATCACACAAGCCACGACCAAGAATTGTTAATGAGGATCACCAACATGGCAACAGTGCCAGGGCCTGACTCTGGACGCTCTTCCCGATGCCAACGCTACAATACCGTAGCCCAGTCGCCGGCACATGCCGCAGGCTCCCCCTGCATGCTTGTGCTATTATGTTGAAATAGGTTACATCGTGTATCTACTCCCACATTATACAAGAGGTCATAAGAGTCCTAGACACTACAACATACCCTGTCTACACACCGTACGACTGAAGTCCAACTGTAACCTATCTTCCAATAAACTCCACCTTGGTGAATATACCCCAACAATTTTGATTCGTCCATGCATCGAACCTCCATGTACATTCGACTTGAGATTTTATGAATACTGTTGCTGCTTCCAGACTCCATGTGACTAAACTTGCAACTGTAGTCCCTTCTTGTCTTCTTCACTAGGGGCGGAGCCAGGATTTTGGCATGGGGGCGCGGGCCAGGGGCGGGGGGGGGGGAGGGGGAGAGATCACCATGAAGCCAGAAATACTTTGCCTCACAAACTACCGGATTTTTCTATATCACTCGCATTTAACTTTTGCCTGAACACACATAACATACATGCACCCGGGGCATGTCTAGTTATAGCTAATACTGCTGAACAATTTCACATGTGTTGTATGATAATGAAACCACTCCAAAGTATGCTATAAAAAACCCAAAAAGAATCCATAAAGTACCTTGCTACAAAACATCATCATATGTATGCTTAAGTTGTACGAATGTGAACATAATTGTATAACTAAATCGATTGATTTAGCTTGCACTCATATAGTTTTTATGGAAAACCATCACTACTTGGGACAATAGCTACGATCGTGGAGACATACTTACACATATATAATCAGTTCATGTTGTATTAGAAAAAAAAAGTTATCAACATCACCGAAATATATCCCTAGAGTATCAAAGCCATCCCACATGTCTCTTTTGTTCGCCATAATGGTTGGTCGGTGTGTAGGCAGCAAATAAATCAATTGGAACCATAGTTTCAATTTTTGGCCGAAAAAATCAAATGTCGTCCATCTCAGGAATATGTCCCTTCCAGTTAAATTTTTTGGCCTGATTTGGAAGTTCAGGACCGGGCTGACATCTGGAAAGTTGCCATATGGTTCGGCTGGGACAAAACCATGAAACTGAATGCACGAACCCTAAACTTCTGATACCAGACAAGCTTCTCCACTGGCTAAGGCGCTCCACCTCCACGGTACACTACCGTCCGCCTACTGCCTTCCCACGCCCATCTCGAGCTTCTCTCCAGTGAGTAATCCACACGCCGCCGCCGCATCAAGCCGCATGGACATCCAACCTCCGTTGTTGGCCTCCTCGCACCTCCTCCACCCCATCAGGTTCATTCTCTCTTGCTTCTCCAAAGCCACGGCATGATGCTTGACGGCTGCAGCGGTGAGGGTTATGTTGGACCGATGCACATGTCACTTCTCCATTTGCTTATATAAGGTCAAGTTTACAACTAACACTTGATGGTCATCGTTGGACTAGTGCACTTTTTGTTAATCCATAGAGCTAGTTTACTTTACTTTTCCTCTGCTTGATTTCAAATTTCTGTCAAGTTTCGGGAATATTTTGGTCAAATTTTGTCTTTGCAATTTCGCCCGAGATTTTGCCGAATTTTTTGAAATGACCGAAATTCAGAAATCTCGTTGTCGAGTTCTAGGATTTGGTGTAGAGGATAGTGAGAGGGAGCACTTTGGGATTCTTGCGTGTTTTCAAATGAATGGTCAAGCCTCTCCCAGAGTTGGACAGGGGTATATATAGGAACCCTAAATCTAGCAATTGGAGCTATTTGTGCACTTTATGTATTGGACAACTGGTGACTGGACACGGTGCATCGTGTAGAACAGAAGGGAAATGGCCGAGTGCTAGATTTATAGGACATCTGGTGCTTACCTGACATCCGGTGGATCAAAGAGCATCAGACATCGGACGAGAACAAGAAGTCTGATAATTATCTAAGGAATTTCTTTTGTATAGGTATACCTGATATCTGGAGCTTACCAGACATCATGTGGTTCAAAGAGCACAGGATGTCCAGTAGACACCAGAAGTCCTTGGTTTTGGCTCTCGACGGGTGCAATAGAAATTCGGTAGTGACTGGACATCCTATGGCATGGTGAGCCATCGGACATCCAGCAACCACCAGAAGTCTGTTAATATTTGTTGTTTTTGGTTCTGTATAGGTTTACTGGATGTCCGGTGCCAGATGAGGGACCGGACAACCGGTAGGTACCAGACTTCTGGTGTGGAAGTGAATCCAATGGAACTCCAAGCTAGACCTATATGTGTATGAAATGAACATTGTTCCTAGGGCTCTTTTGTAGGTGCATAGGTATGCCACGTGTGTATGATGGGAGTGGTGTATGCTATGACGGTGAATGATGTGAGTGGAGAATATTTGCAAGGAATTGTGTGTTTGGGCAAATCTTTCAAGAACCCAATGATCCCCTCTTAATAGTGCGGGGTGCCTATATGCGAGACCAAACAAAACTTCTACGCTTCATATCTTTGTTTCTCCATTCTTGAGCAATATCTAATCAAGTGGGTCCATGATCCACACACATATATGTTTCCACAGGGACTAAAACGTATGATGTAATAAACAAACATGATTAGTCTCCTATATGTATATTGTCATCAACATCAAATTATAAGCTGCTATGAGATGTCGCACCGATCCCCATCCTCTTGTTCATTTGGGTCATGACGGATTTCACCCCCTGATTTGTAAACGCCTTCTCACAATTCTCCCCGGCGAACTGGCCTCCCCAATCTTTCATGCCGCTTCGTCGTAGGCGCGGTTGCCAAAGTCCGTATGTGCATGCTCGAGGGTGCCATTGGCTTAGTTGTATTCGCCGCTGCACATGTCCAGTGCCAACCCCAATTTTTCATCACGCTCGTTTTTTTCGAAAAGGAGGATGACCCCCGGCCTCTGCATCTGGGCAATGCATGCATCCATTTTATTAATTGTTCACAAAGACCGTACAAATAATACATCAGTAAGTCTTAAGCCACCATCTTGAGAACATATGTCACTGCATAACCACTTGATGAAGGGGTGCCGATTGTCCGAGTTGAATACCAAACAGACCTCGCACCAAAGCCTAACATCTCATCACGCTTGGCTTCCTCTTCCTCGATGGTCTTGAAGCCATCCCTGGCGGTAGCAGTGCAGATGTGCAGTGAGATGCTTTCAAGCTCTACCCTGGTGGTCGCATTGACACTCCGTGGGTCAGAGCTGGGCACCTCCATGCAGTTGGGATGTTCTCTCACGGCGCTGCATACTTGGGAGATGAAGTTGGCATCGACAAGGGAGGAAGGAACGACAACCAGGAGGGTGATGGCTATGAGGATAGTACTAGCTAACAGGGCCATTATTATTGTTACAGAGATTTGCTCCTTTTTTTTGTTCTTGATTGTGTTGTGTTCTACCATACGATGTACAAGTATTTATATACATAGTGTATACCCCTACATAAAGGAGAATCATAAATCTGAGATCCTCAAGTCACACACGGTTGTGAATATATACGCAGTCACAAGTGGATTTGAAAGTTAACATATCTGTGAAAAGATATGCAGTGATAAATGGTGTTGGGGATGTCCAAGGAGGAGGCAGTAGGTTCACACTCAAGGTAGAAGAATACTCACGCACACTGCACACACACTGGAGAAGAACACACAGAGTCTGGTGCACACGCACTTGTGCTTTTCTCTTGTTCACTCTTCACGCCAATAAACAACATGATTGCAGAGCTTTATAAACAACTCATGCACACGCGGCCAAGCCTAACAGCCTGATCCACTAATACTGCTCCACTACCCTCACTAGCACGCACAGCTTGAGTCACTTCCAACTCCCTGGAGATTGGATCACTCGGTGCATGCCACAACTAACTGCGTCCGCTTATATCTCCACGTCAATATCCTCTCTGACTTGGCCACTGGGACTCCACGCAGCACAAGTTCAGATCAACCCAACGGCACACACACTAGTGCCATTGCTACACATGCAGGTCTCATGGGACATTCACAACTTGGCACGAGAAATCTTGGCATGCGTGCTACTCTCTAATCTGCATGACTTATTTTGCTAACACACTACTAGCTTGGACGACCCAAGTAAATGCTTAGAGGAAAAACTTAAACATGATGAATAGTTAAGCAACAAGGTTAACTCCAACAAATGGTTCTGACCAAACCACATAAAATATTTCATATCCTTAATGAGGAGCGCAAATATTAGTTCTACACCAAATTAAATAAATGGATTTGTACATAAAAAATATGCGTATTAAAATGAATAGATATTTCCTACTATATCTGCACTTCATAGCTGATTGGCAATGGCTCCTAGGTGCATATGCACCCATTGTCTAAATACACATTTTGAAAGTTGAAAAATTCCGAACAAAAATCCCGCGTGTATATCTGGACATTCTATGTGCGTGCATAAAGTTTTCGGTGAAAAACGAGGTTTTTTGTGGCTAATGTAAAATAGACAATTTCTAATGCTTCATTACAACTATTCATTTTGCATTTCTTTATCTTTTTTACACAAGCCACAAAAACGTCGTTTTTCACCGAAACTTTGTGCATGCATATAGAATATCCGATATACCCGAAAGATTTTTGTTTTGAATTTTTCAACTTTTTAAAATTTGTACAGACAATGGGTGCATATGCACCTAGGAGCCAAAACACCGCGTCCCATACGTTACATCAAATTATTACTACGTGTAAATAATATGATCTCTATAGATGTGCTAAGGTACCTCGTGTAGATAATATGATCTCTACAAATGTGCCTTCTCTTTTTGATAAAATCTCTATAGATGTGCCAAGGTGGCATCAGTTCCTGTGATGGTTAGAACAAACCGTTCTTACATATCTGTTAATTTACACAAGTAATTAGAACTTGGTTGTGCCCCTTTCTTGGCATGAACTGTTCTTCTAGGTGACATGAATTGTTGCGATTACAACTTGGCTTTAATTTTGTTCTTGGTCTATTCTTCCATGTCTAAGATCCCTAAAATAAAAAAATAAAATCTGACATCCTCGGGTCATAAATGGTTGTGAAAAGATATGCAGTCATATAAATAGATTTGGAAGTTACTTTTTTATATAAAAAAAGATACGGAGTAATAAATAGTTGTGACCTGACCATATGAAAATATTTCTTATCTGTCATGAGGAGCACAAATATTATTCCCTCACCAAATTAAATAAAAGGGTTGAAAAGCATTATGTATACAAATTAAAGTGAATAGATAGCGAAATTGCATAGGAGCACACGGCGACGACACCCTCCGTAATCCCGCACATCCCGTCGCATTGGGATCCGAACCCACTATAATAGATGCATTGTATTCTCTGATTTGCATAATCGTATTATGTTTCATACTGTGCGGTATGGAAGAAGTGGAGTCCACGCGTTCTGTACCCACATCAGATAGTTCTCGTTCATGTGGGGTTGATCCGGCCTCAACTACCAACTCTCAACCACCCGCTGCAATTAAATGCACACGCTCACCCCTCTTCCTCCCCAACGGCACCATGTTGTTCATGGCAACGGTCATTTTCCTCCGACCGTCTGTTCATAAAACCGGTCGTCTTCTTCACCACAACATATCGCTCCCAAGTTGTTTGATTCTCAGCTCAGCTGTTCCTCAGCTACTCTCTATCCCATTCTTACATGGTTCTAATTGGCATGTCAAGCTCCCCTTGTTATTTCCAACTCATGGCCAATTTGGGGCGACTGTGGCAAATTATTATATAATTGACCCGTACAATTATCCCGTTATCTAAATGTTTCAGAATGTTGTTTCACTCCATACACGGCATTTCTACCACGGTAACAAACAAGATCCGACCTACAGCTAAGACCTACATACACTGTTCTGGCATTTGCCCATGAAGGCGACGTGCTCAAGTCTCCGACCCACTTAATGTATATAAATGTTTGCTGACTTTTGCTGCCCAATTTAGTATGCTACCCCACCACGCTGCACAAATATATTAAGTGTCAACTATAGTCAAAGGACATGTATGCACGCTAATCTATACAACTTGGCCGTGTATTCACGCGTAAAAAATCAGTTCGGCTAAAGTGACGCGAATCCCCAGGGGGCAAACAACAGGCCGTAATTCCGGAGGGCGTCAAATGCTCCTAGTCCGCTTCCGAATAGATAGCTCCTACTATATCAGCAGTCTATCGCTACTCCATAATATGAGCAATTCAAAATCATTGATTCTAGGTTACGTCAAAATAGTACTACGTGTAGATACTATGATGTCTATAGATGTGCTGAGCTCGATCTGACATGTATGATTGTCATGTTCGAGTTTACTGACCATTGTTGCCATGTGTGTTGTGCTTAGAGAACTGACCCGAAGGTGAGTGGGAGGTGCACAACGAAGTTCTAATATCTCACCTGATCAGTCGTCCACGTATCTCCTCTTTGTCGCAAAAAAAAAACCGCTTGCGGGATGTAGCTACACAAATTTCTTTGGGCACACCAGTTACGCACGTGCCCAGTATATGCATGTAGTTTCTTTTTTTTTTTGAAAATTTATAC
>NC_057801.1:847942808-847953819 GCF_018294505.1 Triticum aestivum | reverse complement strand
TCCTTCTTTCATTTTTTGGATTTGATTTTCGGTCCGAGCGCTTTTCCATTAGTTTTCATCATTTTCATTTTATTTTTTGGTTTTCTTTAAAAAAACTCTTTTCTGGTTTCTAATAAGTTTATTTGTTTTCCTTTGTTTCTTTGTCGATTTTCATCGGCTTCATTTCTGTTCACATGTCAAATTTTTCAGTACGCATTCTACATTTGTCGTATACATCAGAAACATATTTTACATACGCGTTTAATATATTTTTAAACACATGATTAACATTTTTTGAGAAGTATCTTTTATGCCGCATTTTTTCATACACATCGTATTTTTTGGGTATATATCTAATACAGACATATTCAATATTTTTCAAATACAAGATTAAAGAAAATTAATATATGGTTAACATTTTCCGATACACAGCGAATATTTTTTGATGTAAAAATATATTTTTCAGACACAATGTACATTATTTTTATAAACCAGGATCAATTCTTTGTACATGATTATAAAAGTTAGATACATGCTCAGAAATTTTCATACACATTGTATTTTATTTGTATATATTATTCATATACATGAGAAACATTTTTTCTATACATATTTGACATTTTTCAAATGCTTGACGAAGATTTTCAGATACTTGATTATTTTCAAATGTTGATCATGTGTATGAAAACAAATACAATGTGTGTGAGAAAAAGTTGATCATGTATTTAAATAATGTTTATCAACATTTGAGAAATATCATCTATTTAAATACGTAGGACATGTATAAAAAAGCTAAACATAAAAACATGAATTTGGAGAAATGTTGATCATGTATCCAAAAATGCTAATCATATATTTCAAATATGTTAACCGTGTATAAAACAATGTTCACAATACATAAAAAAATGTAAAATGTGTATAAAAAAGGTAGTCATCAAACAAAAAATTCAAAAAAATGTTAATCATCTATTTAAAAAATGTTAAATATGTGCAAAAAAAAGTTCCTGGTGTATATAAAAGATTAAAACATGTACTAAGAATTGAACTTAAAAATATTAAACTTCAAAAAATGTTGATCATCTATAAAAATAATCATATATTGAAAGACGGGACAGCCTCTTACTGTAGAAAGAAGTAAAGAGACTTGCCGGTAACGAGATTGAACTCCTAGATTGGATCTTGGGTGTTTCGTAGGAATTTCTTTTTTTGATTTTCATGCTTCATTCCTCAACACGCCCGCCATCGCTGTTGCCATCACCTCTCTCCCTCGTGGCGGTGGCGACAATCAGATCAGGAGTATTGGGGGCGTGACCATGAGAGGAGGCGGGGAATGTGTGTGTCGTGAACCCCTCGAGCGGACTGGGCTTCCATAGCAGCCCAATTAACCTCGGGCCTTGAAAAAAGTCACCGGAGTAGCAGCCCATTAGGACAGATGGCGGAGGTCACGATAACTTGCCATTCAACAAAGATCTAACCACCAGAAACGATCCAAACACGAAATCTGACGGCCAGAATTGCTGATGGCGTGAGAGAGCTCCTCTTAGGCTCAGTTTTTCTGTCCTAAATATGCTACAATGAGCAATAAGAAAGAGGCCGTGACTGGGAGGAAGATGCAAAGCTAGTTTCTCTCTGGTGAGGTATGCGTGTGTGTGTGTAGAGTTACTCACCACGGCGTGTTCTTGTGTCGTGAGAAAACATGAGAGGGAGAGATTTTGAGGAAGAAGAAGAGGCGTTGCGAGGAGGCGGCGCCAACAATTGATATCAGAGTACTATCGATCCGAGGCAGCAGCGGTGGCGCGGCCGACTCCTTGCAAGATGAAGGTCGGCGGTGCAAGGAGGAGGTCAGTGGCGGTGTTAGGCCGCTGGTGGCTCTTATAGCGTGAGGCCGTTATGACGAGACGACATAGCGGTCGGCGTCGCGAAGGAATATTCCACGTCAAGAGGTGGACGATGTGTGCGACACGACACCGTGGTGATCGGTGCTGCGACGGCGTCGTCCATGACAAGGAGGTGTTTGGCGGTGTGATGTCGGCCGAACATGTGGCGGCAGTGTGATTCTTCCACAACGACAATGAGACGCCGTTACTAGGAGAGGTGGTGAGATACCGCTAAGAAGAGATATGGCGGTGCAATGCTCTCACTTGGGTCGGTGCGATGCCATCATCATCATGGAGAGTTGGCGTGAAGCCAACAAATGTTGTAGTGCAACGTTGTGGCAAGGTGCGCGTGCTTGGCGCTGGGACGGCGTCGATGGCGAGATGGAGTCAGCTCGGCGCTATGAAAGCGTCATCCATGAAAAGTTTGGTGAGCCACCATGTCAAAATTAGTAGGGAAAATGTTAATTGTCTTGACATGTGTGTACGTGCGTGTGTGCATTGCATGTTAGTGGTCTAGAGATGGCCGGGTAGTTGAATCAGTTGTGTACTGGACTGGAGTGAGTCCAGCAGTTGGTTTTGGTCAGGTCGTGGTGGCTAGAGCCATTCTAGTAGAGGATGAAGTCAAGTTGTTAGCTGTACACGGCTGGGTAGTGTTTGGCCGTTGAGAATAGGCTATACAAGTGGTGGACATGGTCGTGCATATAGCTAGTGATTATTTAGTGCATCTCTACTTCTAATGGAGCAGTTGGTAGTCTCGCTTCCAGGTTTTTTTTCGTCCCATCACTTTCGTCCGGTTTTTTTCGTAGGTTAACCGTCGTAGATTTTTTTCGTCGCCTCCCCCACTTCATCGGTTTATTTTCACTTCACTCTCTCACACAACGAAAAAAACTGAACAGATCAAAACTTTCCATACTGACGTAAGTTATTTAGTAATGTCTTTATGTAAAACAATCAATCACAATCAATCTCTAAAGATCAAATCTAAATTAATTAATCTTCATAACGTTTGTTTCCTTTCGAATCACGTCCATAACTTTCCTTCCTTATTTGGGCAGAAACTGTTTGGTAGCAGAGATTAGGAAGCTTCCTATGAGTGTAGTAATAGGAAGTATTCTTTTTCTTGATGATTCGTTTCCATACATGATGATAGTAAATTAGGCCAACATTCACCACTATTTATCAACGTCATCAATCGTATCCATTCCTACCAGTTTTCTCTACTCCTAATGGAGTAGTTGGTAGTCTCCACCGGTCAATTTTCGTCCTACCACTTTCATCCGGGTTTTTTCGTAGGTTAACCGTCGTAGATTTTTTTCGTCGCCTCCCCCACTTCATCGGTTTATTTTCACTTCACCCTCTCACACAACGAAAAAAACTGAACGGATCAGAACTTTCCATACTGACGCAAATTATTTAGTAATGTCTTTATGTAAAAGAACCAATCACAATCAATCTCTAAAGATCAAATCTAAATTAATTAATCTTCATAACGTTTGTTTCCTTTCGAATCACGTCCATAACTTTCCTTCCTTGTTTGGTCAGAAACTGTTTGGTAGCAGAGATTAGGAAGCTTCCTATGAGTGTAGTAATAGGAAGTATTCTTTTTCTTGATGATTCGTTTCCATGCATGATAATAGTAAATTAGGCCAACATTCACCACTATTTATCAACGTCATCAATCGTATCCATTCCTACCAGTTTTAAGGGAATCTGCTCGCTATGTCTTTTCTAAGGGGATCCACTCGCTAAGTCGTCGTCGCACGTTATTTTCACAAACAATCTCTACTCCTAATGGAGCAGTTGGTAGCCTCGTGCGGTTTATTTTTGTCCTCCTCCCACCTTCCCTGGTTTTTTTTCATCTTCCCTCCCACCTCCCAATTTCGTTGGTTTTTTTTGTCGGTTTTTACTCGCCCCCTCCCACCTCCCAATTTCGTCCGGTTTTTATTCGTCCCACCTCCCACCACCCCCTCGTACTGGTTCTTTTTCTTTCCACTCTTTCCTTGCAAACCAGTAATTTCCTAACATACAAAAGATCACGGATCTATCTTTCCTTACCCGAACCAATCGCGCCCTACATCAGTGCATTTCTTTATTAAGAAAACTAACACGTAAATCTTAATGCATTGTAAACAAATCCCGTTATGGACCTAATTAATTTATTATGGAATCTATACGTGGTCGCATTGGTTCTTTTTCTCTCCACTCTTTCCTTGCAAACCACTAATTTCCTAACATACAAAAGATCACGAATCTATCTTTCCTTACCCGAATCAATTGATCCCTACATCAGTGCATTTCTTTATTAAGAAAACTAACACGTAAATCTTAACGCATTGTAAAGAAATCCCGTTATGGACCTAATTAATTTATTATGGAATCTGTACGTGGTCGCATCTCTCCCCGTGAAAAAATCGCATCCATCTCCCGTTAAAAAGGAAAAGAGAACATGAACGATCAATCCCACACCCTGAATCTCAGTAGCAAAAAATCGCCCCCGCCTCTGCTACTGCGCCTCGCCGTGTGCCCGGCTCGACCCATGCCTCGCCTGCATGGCTGGACGCCGCCATCTCCACCGCCACGTACAAGAAAACGGTGGGCAGAACCATCCATTCAAATCGCACACCCCCACCCTCCTCTGCAATCCCTAGCCCCGCATCACCCTATCGCTTTCTCGCCTCTCTTTCCCCTCGATGTAGATGGTGCCGAGCGGCGGCCTCGAGCACCGGCAGTGCCGCCCTCTCTATCTTCGCTGCGTCGAGAGATGGGATGAGGCTATCGTCGGTTCGCCGCCCACGATTGGGCCGCCTCCGGTTGTCGCGCACCACCGGCTCCACCTAACGTGCCCGACCCTCTCCGCTTTCGACCTTCCGGCGACCACATCCCTCCGCGCCTCCATCCATCATCCACAAGGCCACTCCTTGCACCCACCCTCCTAAACTCCCCATACCGGCGGACAATCACTGAAGATCCAAGTTGGCCCGATATCAATTTTCTTACATGCTTTCTTTATCAGTTGGTGATGGGAATGGGTTCCAATTTCTCTCTCTGACTGTGGATTCGCAGGCAAGAAGCGCTTCTACATGCATCCTCCTGTCGGTCCCTAAAGTACCAAGGTAAATGGTTGATGTTGCGTTTGTCTAGGATGATATATGTTGGCTTTGTTCCGGTTCATCCGAGCAGTTCCGGTACATCGTGTATTTATCTTGTCAGTAATGTTCTGTGATGCTCTGATGCACTTTGAGAATTGTTTATCTTGTCTTCAGTGCAAAACATTTGTTTATTAATGCATGAGAAGAATCCTTATTACTACCTTGAACCTGTTTTATAATCCATATTGTTATGGTCCCGTACTGGATTATGGTCCCGTACCCAATAAGATAGATATGTGTGTGTTAGAGAGAGAGAGGGGGGGAGAGGGGGAGAGAGAGTGAGGAGGAGGGAGGGAGAGAGTGTGTGTGAGAATTTGACGGTAAAAAGGTCGCCAATGTCACTTGATATGAATGAGAATATTAAATGTAATATTAACATAATTGATATTGAACTCTTAAAGTTAATGTGGCCCCGTTGCAACGCACGGGTGTTCTTCTAGTGGTGGTAGTTGAGCTAGTGCGTTAGTTGAGCTAGTTTGGTAAAGCTGAATGTTGTCGGTACTACGATATCAACGAAGTTCAACCTGGGCCTGGACACAGTTGATAGTTAGGAAAAATAGTTGCCGCGTTCAGTTTTTCCGAAACGCGGCTGTAGAGAAATCCTATAAGGGGGTTTTCTACTAGTGATCTGTATTTTGTATGTACTATAGCACTGGCCTCCAAATAATACCAAGTTGTTATTCCTAACAGGATCCATATATGCAAGAACAAAGCAAAAATTATACGCTTTATATCTTTGTTTATCCGTACTTGAGCAATATCAAATAAAGTGGGTCCATGGTCCACACACATGTATGTTTCCATATGGACTAAAAATCTATGATATACTTCACAAACATGATTAGTCCCCTATATGTCGTGTTGTTATCAACATCAAAATATAAGCTGCCAGCAGATGTCGCACCGATCATCCATTTTCTTGTTCATTTGTTTCATGACGTTGTTCGCCCCCTGATTATAAAACGCCTTCTCACAATTATCTGCGGCTAAGCTAGCCTCGCCGATCTTTCGTGCCGCTTCGTTGTAAGCGTGGTTGCCAAAGTCCGTGCGTGCGTTCTCGAGGGTGTGGCCGGTTTGGTTGTATTCGCTGCTGCACATGTCCAGTGCCAACCCCAGTTTCTCATCGCCCTCGTGCTCGTGCTTGGCCTTCTCTTCCTCGCAGTTCTTTGCGCCTTCCCTGGCGGCAGCAGTGCAGATGTCCAGTGAGATGCTTTGGAGCTCTTCCCTGGTGGTCGCATTCACGCTCCGTTGGTCGGAGCTGAGCACCTCCACGCAGTCGGGATGGTCACTAATGCCGTCGCATACTTCGGAGATGAATTTGGCATCGGCGAGAGCGGAGGGAACGACAACGAGGAGGGTAATGGCTATGAGGGTGGAACTAGCTAACAGGGCCATTTCTATTGATAGAGAGGTTTGCTCTTATTTTGTGCTTGACTGTGTTGTGTTCTACCATATGATTCAGAAGTATTTATATACACAGCATGCCCCTACATAAAGGAGAATCTTCTGAGATCAGTGTCCTCAAGTCACACACGGT
The DNA here is from genome assembly GCF_018294505.1 of Triticum aestivum. NCBI lineage: Eukaryota > Viridiplantae > Streptophyta > Magnoliopsida > Poales > Poaceae > Triticum > Triticum aestivum. Next base: position 847,947,277 of record NC_057801.1, on the reverse strand, counting down.
TGTGGAAAGATACGCAGTCATAAATGGATTTGATCAATATTTTGTGAAAAGATATGCAGTAATAGATGGTTGTGACCTAACCACTTGAAAATATTTCATATCCTCCACGAGGAGCGCAAATATTAGATCTGCACCAAATTAAATAAAAGGATTTGTAAATCAAAATATATACGTATTATAATGAATAGATTTCTCCTACCGTATCTGCACTTTATCACTGCTCCATAGGTTACTGTTGACTGTAAACTATGGCGCATACGCGCTCTGTTGTAACACCGGCTATTTAGCCTCGATCAATACAGACGGCGACACCCCAAGGTGCACTAACCCCAAATTATCTTTTTATAAAAAAGATACGCAGTAATAAATGGTTGTGACCTGACCATATGTAAACATTTCATATCGCGCAAATATTATTCCCTCGCCAAATTAAATAGAAGGATTTGAAAATCATTATCTATACCAATTAAAGTGAATCGATATCTCCTACTATATCTGCAGTCTATCGCTACTCTATAATATGAACGATTCAAAGTCGTTAATTCTAGGTTACGTCAAAATAGTACTACGTGTAGATACTATGATCTCTATAGATGTGCTGAACTTGATCTGACATGTATGGTTTTGATGTACGAGTTTACTAACCATTGTTGTTGTTGCGATGTGTGTTGTGCTTACAGGACTGGGCCCGAAGGAGTTGACATGTATGAGTTTTCATGGATGTGTGTTGTGTTTGCGACCAAGTCCTGTAGGCACATCAGTTGCCCTTGTATCTAGTGCAGCAACCGTAGCAGTGCACGTAGGCTCAGGATCTAGCTACACGGATTTCCTTGGGCATACCACTTACACACGCACGCAGTATATGCATGTAGTTTCTGTTCAAAACGTACGTGCCGTGCGTCCATCGTTTCGGTACCTGCAATAGTTTTCCTTCTTTCTTTTTTTGAATTTTGATTTGGCTTTGGGTCCTTGCGCTACATATATTTTCCATTGGTTTTCATTATATTTTTTGTCGGTTTTCTTTGTTTTTCTTTTCTGGTTTCTAATAGGTTTATTTGTTTTTCTTTGTTTCTTAGTCGATTTTCAGCGGTTTCGTTTTTGTTCAACAAATGCCGACTTTTTTCTGTACACATTCTACATTTGTCATATACATCAGACACATATTTTACACCAGGAACATTTTTTATACAAGTTTAAAAAAATACAAGATCAACATTTTTTCATACACATTGGATTTTGATATATATATTTGTATATGTGACAACCATTTTTTCTATACACAATTAACATTTTTCTAATTCTTGGTGAGGATTTCTAAACTTTATTTTTTTAATGCTTGATTAAAAAAATTAAATACATGACCAATTTTTTTCATACACATTGTAAATATTTTTTATACATAAGAAACATTTACTTTGTACACATTTAACATTTTTCAAATGTTTAGTTAACATGATTTCAAACTTTATATGTAAGTTTTCCTTGTAATGTAGAGATTTTTAAAATATTCTTAAGTTTAAACAAAAATAAAAAAGCAAAAGCAAAAAACGAAAACCATAAAAATGAAGAAAGAAAAGAATAAAACAAGGCAGTGGCATGTGCCTCCCGCTTTTTCGGGCGGCCCAGTTAGGCTGTCGCCTGTTGCTAGCGCAACCAACGCCGGCGGCGCAGCTATACATTCGCCCCAAGAATGCCAGACATGGGCCGTCCCAGGTGCGCAGAAAACCATAGCCTCCTTTTTTTGTTTCTTTTCACGTTTTTTTCGGATTTCCTCTCTTTTTCCATTTTTAATGCTTAAAATATTCAAAATAAATATAGTATATAAAACACTCTACATTAAACATTTGAAATTTTTTAATCTAACATTTGTAAAATTTTACATGTGTATAGAAAAAATGTTTCTCATGTATACAAAATATGTATACAAAACAAATACTACAATGCGTATGAAAAAAAGATGTAATTTTATAATATTTATGAAGAATTTCAAAAATATATAATCATAAATTAAAATAGATAAAACGTGTATTACAATTTGAACATAAATAATGAATTTGTAAAAATGATGATCATTTATAAAACAATGTTAGTCATATATTTCATATATGTTAACCATGTAGAAAACAATGACCGAGATATATAATAAAAATGTAAAATGTGTATGGATAGAGTAGCCATCAAATACAAAAATTTCAAAAATATTAATCATCTATCTGAAAGATGTTAAATATGCACAAAGAGGTTCCTGATGTATACAAAAAAATGCAAAACATCTACTAAAAATTTGAACTTAAAGGAACTACATTTTACAAAATGTTGATCATCTATAAAAAACATATATTAAAAAACAGGACGGCCACTTACCGTAGAAAGATGGACAGGCGTGTAATTAAATATGTTAATCAAGAATTTGAAAAAAAAACTGTTAATCCAGTATTTGAAAATTGTTACTCAAACATTTAAAAAATGTTAGATTTGTGTAAATGTTTTCATATATAAGTAAAATATATACAAATAATTACAATATGTATGAAAAGATTTTGATCATGTATTTAGGAAGTGTAGAACGTGTCCAAAAATAATCTAGTGCGTACGAACAATGTACAACATACAATAAATAAATGTATACATCGATAAATCGTATATTAAATAAATGTATACATCAACGAACGGAGGTCACGCAGGCAGAGAAGATAGCGAAGGAGTCTGCTATCCTCGAGTCCATCCAAAACAAGGCATACATGAAGGAGGTCTTTGCATCTAGTTCGGACGACGACGAGGTAGAGCCTCCGCACGGGACACAGCTGCCGCAGTTGCCCATCTACCCGCCGCAAGACATGGGGGTTGTCAAAAGATCCTGACTGCTTCGCGTTCAAATGACACGACGGCCGTCCGTCCATCCATTTGCCACCCACATTAATGACACGCGGTTGTTAGGGTAGCTACTCCGGCGGCACCCATTTTGTCCTGCTGTCGCCCATCATTATTATATAAACTGCAGCCCTGGCCATTGCCGCAGTCATCTGCCTCCAATCCCTTTCTCCTCTCCGCACTAGTCCCACCATGGCTTCCTCGCATGCCAAAGCTCTCTGGGACGGGCTGACGCCGGAGCATAAGAAGGAGATGACCGCCATTGCTGCCGGCTGGCAGGCTGGCATGCAGCCGGAGGATGATGGCGTCCCAATGGAGGACGCGGCCGACGACGAGCTGGCGCCACCCTTCTCGTCCGCGCCACCCTCGCCCGTGCATTGCAACATGACCATCTGTGAGGCCCGTACCCATTACATGGACATGATGCGGGAGGAGCGGGAGGCGCAGGCCGACGCCGCCTACATTCACCAGCTCCTCCAGGAACAGCAGCAGTTAGAGGAGAAACTCGCCGCCGGCAGGGCGATCGCGCCAAACGTGGACCTGGCAGAGCACGCGGCGCTGCTCAAGTCCTATCGCTTCGCCAGTAAGATCCGTCTCGCATGCTAGTGGTACCATCAGCGTTAAGCGGACCTGGAGGCCACCTATAAGGAGTTCGACGGGGCAAAGGTGTGGGAAAGTCCGACGTTGAGGAGGACATCGCCGCCACCACCGAGGGGCGCCCCGCCGCCACGACCACGAAGCCACCACGTCCACGGGCGCTGCCGGCGGCGAGGAAGAGTAGTGCACGGTAGGTCGCTGTCCTCGGGTCCCAAGAAGGCCACCGCTCCTCCCCTCGCATTGAAGCCAAACTTGGTGAGCTGAGCATCGTCGGCTGATTGGTCGCTTCGCAGCGACGTGGTTATGGAAGCGGAGCTGGAAAGTGCTGAGGCAAAGCTTCAGTTCTCAGGGCTCATGACCGTACATGGGGAATGGGTGCCGGCAATCATTTAGTTTAGATATTATACCTCTAAAGTCATATGAGCTCTTCTTTTAGGATAAATATGTCTGAAATGTAATGAATTTCGTCATGTTTATATGAAATCCGGCGTGTTTGCATGAATGTCGCTTGGTTTATATGAAAATCCTTCATGTTTGCATGAATTTCGTCCGCTTGATTCATAAAGTAGTTGAAAGGTATGCGGGTAGCGTTGGATGGCGGCATCCCACATCCGTGTCCGCGAATGGTCATCGTTGGAGATGCCCTAAGCAAGGCAAATACTCTGGTATATGGCTGGAAGAAGAATATGTGGAATAAGACTTGGAGTGAGAGAGGGATTTGTACAACTTCCTCGATCAGGCCACTGCTCATTGACGTCCACCCAGCAAGCAAAATTATGTGCGAAGAAGATTTGAGACATCCGGAAGCCGAATAGACTCGAGACATTTGAAACCACAGCCACCACTCTTTATTTTCTTTCTTTCTCACATAGTACTAATGATTAACTAAAGGGTAATTCGATGCTCGGGTTCATCTACACCCAATATGTCGGTCATTGGTGTGTATCCGTTGGGATGGGGTTGGGAGCTCCTATCTCATGTGCAGGTCGCTGGGTACCAAC
>NC_057801.1:847913358-847942580 GCF_018294505.1 Triticum aestivum | reverse complement strand
TCCCTTTGGGCCGGCCCATATTGGAGGCCGAGCGCCCCCATTTTTTCTGTTTCTTTTTATTATTAATTACTTTTTGCTTCTATAAGAAAATTTTGATTTAAAAATGGTTATGAATTTCAAATAATGGTTCTATTTCCTAACAAACAACAAGTTTCAAAAAAATATTCATGAATTTCAAAAATTGTTCTCGAATTTGAGAAATGTTCACGAGTTGAAAAAATTTCTCGAATTCAAAAATAATTCTCGGGATTGAAAATGTCCGGGAATTCCAAAAAAATTCACGATTTTGAAAAATTTCATGAATTGAAAAGAAATGTTAAAAAATATGAACAAATATTCAGATATTCATAAATGTTCAAGAATTGTTTTCAAAATGTTCACAAAAATAAAGAAATCATCATGAACTACAAAACTAGTTCACCGATTCAGAAGTGTTCTTGAATTTGAAAAGACGTTCAGACATTATAAAAAATGATTGTCAAACAAAAAATGTTTATGAATTTAAAGAACCTTTCGCCAGACAAATTCAGTTCAAAACATATTCTCTAACTAAAAAAATGTTCGCGAGTTTTGAATAATGTTCGGAAATTTAGGAAAAACAAAAAAAAGAATTTGAAATATGTTAAAAATCTAAAGATAGTGGTTAAGTATTTGAAATAATTTAACTAGTTGAAAAGTAAATGTTCAAAAATGAAGAAGAAGAAAAATAAAATTGAAAAAGAAATAAAAATGGAACAAGAGAAAAAGAAAAAAGCAAGAAAAGAAAAGAAAAGACGAAAATGAATAGAGAATGGATGGAAGCTAAAATGAAAAAAGCCAAAAAAACACAAAAAAGAAAGCTAGTTGGGCCAAATACGTTTTTGTTAGGACAGGTGCGTCAGAGCTAGTTCGCCGGGGAAAAGGGATGTAGGCGATATACGGGGCACTGACCTCGAAAAAAAAGGGCCACAGGCGGGTGGTTGTGAGCCCAAATGTTGGTGGCATGACTGTGGCTGAGCCCGGGAGAGAACAACTTTCCCGAAGATGGCCCATGACCAAGGTTCTCGACGGGATGTGAACGGGAACCCAAACCGTCTAAGGTACGGGTGAGAACTATATCTTGCTTAGGGCGAGACCAGCTTTTGTCTCGCCAAATGCTTTTCATGTATTATACAGCACTGAACTGGCCAGTTTCTTAGCGCTCGCTCCCTAGCAGGTAGCGTTCACTGTTTGTTGCTCTGGTTTTTTCTTTCATATTTTGTTTCAATTCTTCTTTTTGTTTTTTCTTCATGGATATCTTCATTTTTTAATTTTTATTTGTTTTCCATCGGTTTAATTTTTGTTTCTCTCTCCGTATTATTATATTTTTATTTTCTTTCCTTGTTTCTTCATTTTAAATGGTTTTCTTAGTTTCTTTCTTTGTTTTCAGTGGGGTATTTTCATTATTTATCATTGGTTCTCTTCGGTTTTTTATTTTCTTTTTTCGCTTTTACTTTTTCGTTTATAATGGGTCTATTTGTTTTTCTCTGTTTCTTTGAGGATTTCCATTGAATTCATTTTTTCAGCACATGTCAACTTTTTTTAGAACACGTTCTAAATTTTTCGTATACATCATAAATATGTTTATATACACGTTTAATTTTTTCATAGATGATTAATATTTTCCAAACTAAATTTTATGTTAAAATAGTCCATACACATTCTACTTTTTTTTGTTTATATCTAACACAATTTTATATACATGTTTAAAAAAATCAAATACAAGATTATTAATATTTTGTTAACATGGTTAACCATTTAGTACACAGCATGCATTTTTCTAATTGCAGTGAACATTTTTGACACTTTGACACACAATGTACATTTCTTGTATAAATTCAACAATTCATGTAAACGATCAATATTTTTTAATTACGTGATCATAATTTTCTTCATACACATTGTAATTTTTGTATATATTATCGTATACATAAAAAATATTTTTTTTCTATACATACTTATAATTTTTGAAAAACCCTATTAATATATTTGAAATACTTGTTGATTAAAAATTTACAAATAGTTCATTTGAGTTTTTAGAATACATGATTATCTTTTTTATACACCATGTATACTTTTTTTATACATTTTCGTATATAGGAGAAACATTTTTTCTATACACATTTAACATGTTTACAAAATTTTTATGTTAATTGTTCCATGTAATGTATATATTTATATTATTTGGAATTTTGAAAAAAAAATGATAAAGGGAAAAAAACATAAAAATACATGAGGCGGTGGCCTGTGGCTCCCGTGCGTTGACCGGCCCATTTCGAAGGTGCCTGACCAGAACGCAACCTACATCAGCGGGAGCTCCTAATTGGGGGAGCGACTAATGAAGGAACGGTCCTTCGGGAGCCTCCCCAAGGGTCACTTGGGGTGGGCTGAGAGCGCGCCACTTGAACAAAAGAGATTCAAAAAAAATTCTTTCACGCAAAAAACGCGTTTTTTTTTCTTCCGTGAGAGGCATGCCTGTGCCTCTTGGAAGCAGGAAAAACTAACGTATTTTTTCCTTCAACGGTTTTGCTTCTGCGAGAGACACGGATTTGCTTTCACGAGAGGCATGCTCGGGACCGTAAAAAATATGTTTTCTCTACATTTTCTTCCGCCAAAAGCACGGCCGTGCCTCTCATAAACGAAAAAAATTATGTTTTCTTTTTATTTTCCTTCTGCGAGAGGAACAGGTTTACTTCTCGTGGAGGCACGGATTTGCTTCCATGAGAGGCACAGTCGTGCCTCTTTCGAACAGGAAAAGAAACATGATCCCGGTTTGGTTTTTTCGTCCAGTTTTTTCGTTCAATGTTATTCGTGAAAAAAAGTTTGTCAAAACCTATCAACATGGAATATAGTTTTGAAAATCTTGACGCGAGGAACCTAACAATGAAAACAGTTCAAGATTTGGACGCACGGTTGCCACTTGTCGCAACATGAGGAGGTGAGAATGAACTTTGCTAAGAGTGCTCTGTAATTCGTGATTTCGCCGGTGAACGGCCCAGATGGGGCACCGCACAAAATTGTAATAAAAACACAAAAAGAAACCAAAAAATTATGTTCCTGCGAGCTCGCGCCCTACACTACCTGCAAGTGTTCAACTAACCACTACGGCGTGCCATTAGAAGTGGCGGAATGCAGCCCTAAAGCTTTAAAAAATATCATAGCCGCTCATACATAATTTTCTTTAAAAAATTGAAACTTTACAGATTTTGGAAAGAGTTCACGAACATGAAAAAAAATGTTGCCCTATTCAAGAAAAGTTCAATTATTTTAAAAAAAGTGTTCATAAATCCAAATAATAGTTCACTAAATATTAAAATTGTTCATCAAAATTTCGAAAATTTTAACCAATTGGAATAATGTTCACACAACTGATAAAAGTTCATCAACTTTTGAAAATTTCACCAATTTGAAATTTTTTTAGCAATTTTGGAAAAAGGTCATCAAACTTTCTTAATAGTTCATCGAGTTTGAAAAGAAATTCATTGAATTTGAAAAAAGTTCATCGATTTTGGAAAACTTCATCAAACTTGAAAAAAATAACCAGACTTGAAGAAAGATTAATCAAATTTGAAAAAAAATCATCGATTTCAGAAAATGGTTCATCAATTATAAAATAAATTCGATCAGCTTTGCACTAAAAAGGAATAAAAACCAAACAAAAATAAAAATGAAAAAGGAAAAAAAGGAAAAGATATACGAAGAAAAGTGTGAAGAAGATATGATTGAGCATATGAGGTGACACCGGTTGGGTGGTTAGTGCAGTGAACGAACGACCGGGAGGTCTCTTTCCAATACCATCAGCCGCACCCGCTCACGTTCATTTTCTTGGTTTATACAACAGAAAAAAAAGGGGAAGATGGGCCGACCCCAATTAACTGCGCCCTTCAGGTGCCCGTTTGCGAATGGGCACTTAAGCGCCAAATAGGATCCACCAATAACTTTTCTATACGTATTTAACATTTTTCGAATTTTTGATTAACATTTTCCAAATAGTTGATTAATTTTTTTCAAATACTTGACTAACATTTTTTTTCAAATTCTTGATTAATATTTTTAAATAGATGATCAACTTTTTGCTAACACATTGTATTCTTATGTATTTTCATATACAAAACAATTAAAAATCTACACATACTTAAGACTTTTCTAATGCTTTGATTTTTAAAAATGTTTCATGTAAGTTTTTTTAATATATATTAAGAATATTTGCAAGTCTAAATAAAATTAAAAAGAAAGCAAAAATCCGAAAACATAAAACACGACAAAAAAACAGAAAAAATTAAGGCAGTCGCCACAGGCCTCGCGCGCGCCTAGACTGGCCCACCGGGCGCTAGCCTAGGCTGCCAAAAAATGTTTGTAATATTACGTAAAATATATACAAATACTACAATGTACATGAAAAACTTATAGAATGTTAAATGTGTATTAAAAATGTTCCTGGTGTACATGAAAAATGTACGACGTATAGTAAATAAAATTATTCATCAAAATATATAATTTGAAAACAAAAATTGATTATGTAAAAATATTAAACATGTATATAAAAATGTCTCATCAGTTGTAGTCGCCCCTTCTCTGTCTCCTCTTGTGTTGTGTGAATCCACGCACGGGGAACATGGAACAACACATAAGTGCAGGGATTGCATACTTGGAAGAATACACCATTCACATGTTTTTTTCCTTTTATTAGATTCGTGACTGACATTCTCGTGGTAGGAAGGTAGGTGGTGGCCTCTCATTGGTTGGGGTGATGGGGCACCATTAAATATGACTTTCTGCCAAAATTAGTGATCAAAATACGTTCTCACATGCATGTCACATGAAAATTTTATTATGGATCACAACATTGTTTGTTGTTTGACATGACGGTATAGTGCATCTCTAGTCACATATGGCGCAGTTACATTCCTGGACGGAAGCGTTGACAACCACACAATAACCATTTGTGAGGCGACCTCCCCCGTCATGCTGGCAGGCTAGCCGGCAAGTTAATTCATCGCATGATGTGCCTGAATAAGCAATGTGTGTTTTACAATCCTCTGTAGGCAAGAATATAGATCATTAAAAGAAGCTCAATTTGAGATAGTCGGAATGACATTTGTGCAGTTCAGATCACAATATTATTCTACTTTGGTTGGCAGGAGAAATGAAACATAAAGAGGGATAGAGAGATCGATTTTGTACCAGCATGGGTGGAATTCCCTAGCAGGAAAATCACCATAAGGCAAACTAGAATAGGTTTCCCCTCCATAAGATCACACACAAACGTCTTCTTTGTGTTTCTGCTTAGATTTGCACGAGCATACATCATGATTTTATATTTATATAGACTTGTAGCTAGAGAACATTTACTCCCACATTAATTAAATACTATCTAAAAGATCTGACTATATCACTGCTCTTAATTTGTATAAATTGGTTCTATCTTTAAACTGGTATCCATTTAATTTCAGTCTATCTATCTAGTTCTATCCCAATATGAGTTTGCCAAATTTAGGAGTTGTCCCCATGGACGATTATGTCTCTCCCACCCTTCCCAACCACCCTGCCTTTGCCACCCCTCAACCACTGATCTCACCGACAACCGCACTGACGATGAACCCTCCTTTGTATGATCCTCTCATGTCACCCAATGATGCTACCTCGGCGCCAGAGGATGCCATGGGCCTCGATCTCTGTGACCAACTACTCCGCCAGCTCAACACAATCGCCACCTCAACTCAACCATATCTAGCCATCATGCTCTGCATCTCCTTCTCCTCATCCGAAACCAGGCTTGACGACAAGAATGAGTCAACTCTACTATAGGCATGCCCTTGGTGGCATAGACAAACAACATTTCGCCTCTAGAACGGACTGAGCTACCTTCTCTTCGCGGTCCCAACACCGAAAATCGTACCCATCCTGTTACAACTTCCCCTTCTAGTTCACCCCTCGGCACACATCAGCGACCTTTCGAGACTTGTAAGCACACTTGGTTGCACCTCTCTTGCTCAATATCTTGTTGTTCTGGAGGACCTGGCACTGGATTTCAAGGCTAAAGTGTGGTTGCGACTATGTTCCTCCGTCACTTGCCCGCCAACTATAAGAGTCCACGGCCGTCGTTAGGTGGCACAATGACATACTTTAACAACATACTACGGGCGAAGACTGGCTCTCCTTCACCATCGCAAACGCTGACATCGCTGCTCTCATTCGTGCTCTATGAACTCCAAAAGAATTGGTGTTCTACGTTTCCCGACGAGGGAATAGAGGAAGCTAGCAACTGATGTTGGAGTTCAACTTCATGGCCTAGCAATTGGTGCACATCCAAGTAGCGACGGACTACTGAGAAATTGTCAGCAGCCAACCCCGAAATTAGCCTGTTACACCCTGATTTCCGTTTTTGATCCCTATAATGCAAAATGCTTGCCATCTAAAAATAGTTCCACTACACCACACCACACCCCTTACTACCACGAAAACTCTAAATTATATTCTCTTGACCTAGTGATTGCATTTTTAATTAACTATTGATCACTATTTTGGGGTTCAGTGCTTTCTATGTTTCTTAAGGAAAAGTATATAGCTTATGCTTGTTTCACCCGATTTGGTCAAACAAAAAATCACCCAACAGTCACCGGTTCGGCTCCTAGGAAAGCCCTACACCTACGTAGATCCATGCCATAGCGCATGAATCCTATTTACCGCCTACTGTGCCACTTGTAGGCTAAATGGTAGGTACCGCACACAGGCGGTGCTAACATTAATCACGTCGCACCAGCGTCCTCGTGATAGATGATCGCTTGCTAGCACAGGATGGGTCGGCCCATTAGCTCCGATCATGGGTTTTTTCATTGTGTTTTTTCCTCTTGTTTCCATTGCATAAATCTATACGTAATAATAATGGGGCTATTGCTTCTTGCGGTACGTCACCAAAATTGCCCAATTTTGCAAAATAATACCCACCAATGCCACCCATAAGTGATAAAAAAGCATTTCACACGGGGGAATCCTCCACCTGGGCCGGCCGATTCAGTAGGGACCTCTTTAACTGCGATCTGTGCGCTGGGAGAAGACGCAACAGGCCCGTTTTGGCCATCCCACTCCGTGCGGCCTATTTTCGAAATTTGGTTTTTTTTTGCATTTTCTTTTTTTCCTATTGTTAATAATTTGGCACTTCAACAAAGTTTGAAGGAATAATTTTTTAAAAAAGTTTGCAATTTTATGAAAAAAATGTTTGCTTATTCAAAAATGTTCGAAATTTTGAAAACAACGATTCAAGACTTTCTTTAAAAAGTTTGTGTATTAAAAAACTGTTAATGAAATTGAAGAAAATTTCGCCAATTAGAAAAATGTTCATGAACAAAAAAATATCCTAAAATTCAAAAACAGTACGTGGGTTACAAAATAGTTTATTCATTCGTAAAACGTTCGCTGACTCAAACAACGGTCGTTAAACCGAAAATATGTTCGTGAAATTCCAAAATTGTTCTACCAATTTCCAAAACAATGTTCATCCATTGTAGAAATGTTCGCCAATTTAAAAAAAGTTGTTAAAAAATTCAAAATGTTTGCAAATAGTATAAAATGTTCACGCATTCAAAAAATGTTCTTGATTTTAGAAAATGTTTGAAAATTTGTAATAATGTTCTTGAATTAGAAAAATATTCATTATTTCAAATAAGTTCAGGAGTTTAAAAAATGTTCATGATTTCACGAAATTGAGAGTGATAGTGTATCTCGGTGATGCAATAAAATATGATGATTGGCCATTGGAGATAATGATTTTTTTCTCCCATTGCAATCCATGGGCCCTTTTACTAGTCAGCCAAAAAGTTCAAAAGATGTTTGTGAATTTAAAATCGCTCATGAATTTAAGAAATGGTTTCTGGATTAAAAAAGTTCATGAATTCGAAAGGAAATTCACGAATTTTGAAAAAATGCTTGCCATCTTAAAAAGAAATATGAATTCAGAAATGAAAGCGAATTAGGAAATGTTTGTGAATTCAAAAAAAGTTCATTTATATGAATGAAATAAAAAATTATCACCGTTTTCAATGAATGTTCATGAATACTAAAATTGTTTGCGAATTGCAAGAAATTATGAATTTAAAAAAAATTATGAATTCAGAAAATGTTCGCATATTTGAAAGCTGCTTGTGAATTTGAAAAAATTCATGAATTTAAATTTTTTTTCTTTAATTCATAATTATCTAGTGGATTTGCTAAAAATATTCACGAATTGAAAACTGTTCATGTATTTGGAAAAGAAAATCATGAATTCCAGAAAAATGAAAAACACAAATAATTTCTTAAAAATGTGAACACTTTTAAAAAAAACACAAACAGTTTTTAAAATAGCGAATATATTTTCAAAAAACGTGATCACCTTTTGAAATCATGAAATAATGTATAATAAGGAGAATAAGTTATGAAATTGTGGAAATAAAATTGAAATTCTGGACATTTTTGGGAAACTTGAACGTTTTCTAAATTGTGAACATCTTTTAGAAAGAACATTTTTTGAAAACGCAAATACTTTTATAAAAATGTGAATATTTTTTATGTTTATAAATATTATTTGAAATTTTTATTAATTATATAAATTTCAAATACTTTTTGTAAATCGCAAACCAGGTTTGAAATATGAACATTTTCCAAAAAAAGTGGTATTTTTAAAATCTCAAATATTTTAAAAAGGCGAGAAATTAATTAAATTTCAAATAAAAGTTGAAAAGGGAAAAAAGGGAAAAATAGCAGAGGAAAAAAATTAGAAAAACAAAACCAAAGAACCGGTCCTGCCGCTGGGTTCACTTCGCCTCCTGGATATAGCGCTAGCGATCGATTGAACTAATATGTATTGCTCTGCAATACATATTATTTCCCGCCGCACACCCCCATGGGTGGCGCTTATGCACCCTAGCTTACGTAGGTTTTCTAACTTTGCCTAAGAAAACGTATAGGTTTTATAACTTCCGATTCTTACTTTTTCTGTCAATTCTTCCGCAGCTTAACATTCTATTTTTTTCTTTTTAATTTTTTGATTTAATTTTTATTTTTCATTCTTTTTGTCTTCTAATTTCATTCTTTTTTTGAACATTTTCAACCTCATGAAATTTTTCACAATTCATGAACTTCTTCAAATCCTTGTTTTTTTTCCAAATTCATGAACTTTTTTCAAATCCCTAAGGAAAATCACATTCGTGAATTTCGTCAAATATTGTATTTTTTCAACGCCATGTTCCTTTTCAAATTCGTGAATTGTTTTTCAAACCCATCAAATTTTATGAAATTCGTGAATTTTTTTTCAAATTCAGGAACTTTTTCAAGTTTGTGAACATTTTTTTCTTGAATTTTTGAACCTTTTTGAATTCAAAAACTTTTTGTAAATACTTGAATTTTTGTTAAATCCATGAGCCTTTCTCGAATCCGCAAACTTTTTATCAATTCGGGAACAATATCAAACCGGTTAACTTTTTGGAAATTCACAAGAAATTCAAGTAGTGTGATTTTTAATTTAAAAGGTTTGAGATTTGAAAAAATATTCGTGTATCTAGAAAAAGTTCATGATTCCAAATTCAGAAAAAGTTCATGCATCGAGAAAATATATTATTATCCTAACTTAAAAAACATGAATTCAAAAAAAAATCGTTCACCTAAAAAAGTTTCATGATTCTAAGAAAAGAAGTTCACAAATTCAAAAAGGTTTACAATTCAGCCTTTGGTGCTCTATGAAGAAGACTCTGGAAGCCTTGTCGTCCAAGACAATGAAGATGGAGCTGTGGTCCGGCCCCCTAACGACATAACCAACCGATTGTGTAACCCTAGGGTTCCCGGTATATTATATAAGTTGGGTCCGAGTTAGTCAAGAAATGCATTAGGATCACTTGGTTCATACATGTATTTTGTACACCCCAATCACAATATACACACATCAGGAATAGGGTTTTACCTCCACTGAGAGGGCCCGAACCTAGGTAAAATCGCCTCCTTGTTTCCCCTTCGACCTAATCACCACGCGGGGATAGCCTATCGAGGTAGCTGCTGGAATCATCCCCTACAATGTTGACCCATGCAGGTCCATATGGTGAATACAGAGATTATATGTGATCTCAAGTTGATGCCGGCATGATCTATGCGTCGGGTCAGATATTCATCTTCAACGCAGTCATGTTGATCATCAATTCGGCTGGCCACCCGGGCCAGATCAAAAACTTAGCTCCAGTCTGGATCGTTAGATTCGGCAATCTCGGAGTATGCCGTGAATTCTCGCAGTGAGCTGGTTCTCCAAGGCTTGTCGTCATGCCGAACCCGGGAGCAGCCCACCCACCTGATTGCCAACATCGAAGACCTCACCAATGTCCTTGAGGGTGGCACCAAGGAGACGGAAGACCAAGACAAAGAAATTGGATAGTCTGCGGACAGTCAACAACCAGTCATGGAGTGCTACGTGGTTGATAATCCATGCTAGACCCCCTCGGAAGGCTTCGAGGAGCCCGACAACAAATTCCATGAAGGCGACGCTAAGCAGAGTTGTTAGTTGCAGCTCGGCGAGGAGGACATATCTATTGTCGTAAGAAATGTTAATATTTTACAACATGAGAGACACTGTGTGTGTGTGTGTGTGTGTGTGTGTGTGAATCTTATCAATGTAACGGTTTGATGATGCTCGATTATAGCATAGAGAGGTGTGGATCAAAACCGATGAATCCTCTCTTGACCCTTGCAACGCAACAGGATGATGATGGGCAGTGACGAAGGCAGTGGGGGAAAGTTGGGGCCCATGGTCGGGGCAACATCGATTTTGTATACATCATTAGAGTTATTAATACTACAAAAAAAATGTATTCTAATGGTTTTGGCCCTGCCCAACATTGGTGCAACAACAATAGGCCCCCTCCTGGCTCATGATGATGTGTACCATATAGAGAAAGAAAGGAGTTGGCAAGGAGATGGTTGCGGAGGAGAAGGCAGTGAAGGGCAACATGCGACGACGGGGAAGGGCATAATGCGGCCAACGATCAAACGAGCAGTGCGATGTCACACGATAAATAACAAAATTATGTGTCGTGCTTATGACATGCCTTCATCAATCGTTTTCGAAGAAACGCCAAACCGTGTCAGCATCCGAACCAAGGAGAAATCCGCACTAGATTGTAATTCACACTGGTGAATGTTTTGCACTTCACCGGAACCCTCTGTCCCCGGCCCGTGTTCGCAAATCCATGTAGGGGCACGTCAAGAAAAGAAAAAAAAACATGTGATTATTCGGGTCTTAATCCAACGTGTTGTTTCGGGTTTGGGGCCTTGTAGCGTCATTTGGAGTGAGATCGTGGTAAAACAAAAAGAGTAACACTTTTGGTGCGAACCAACCTGTGGTTGAGATGGTTAGGTGGACAGTGGCATCCCCAACCCACCAGTGTTCAAATCCTGATGCTCGCATTATTCCTGGATTTATTTCAGGATTTCCGGCGATGCGGCTATATATATTCGTGCGTACGTACCAACCCAAATCGAAATAAAGATGGACGCCCCCCCCCCCACCCCACCCCCACCCACACCCACACTGGTGCTTGATTTCCTCGTCTTCATGCACCTCATAAGCAAGGCGGAGGCCAAAGGAGTGCCTGCAACCTGCAAAGAGCGATTGGCTTCTGATCGCCATCAACGTCGCCGCCACTAGGGCAAAATTGGATCCTCTAACATTAAGAAGGAAAGTTGGATAAGCTACAATCCCTAACTTTCCTTCTTGCATCCATATGATTAAGGCTAAAATGATTTAAATTAATATGCAAATAACAGATTTAATGTGTACATTCGTAATCATTACATACAAACAATTTGATGGTGAAATAAAATTAATTATGAATTTTTTATATCTACAGTAAATATCAATAGTAAGTAATGTGCTAAACGTCTCTAACATTTCTTTTTCATTTTACACTAGGATTATACTGTAGCACCATGATTTTGCTTCTCTAAGTTAGTGGATCCGGCTCCCACTAGGGCCATCAGTGCCTCACTGGCAGTCCATGCCGGCCAGGGCTGCACCGACGGGCCTTCCATGGCTGTCCATGCATCCGCCCTGAAGAACACTGCAGACAAGACGGTCGTGTATCTGCAGCTGGTTTCCGCGATTGCCGCAATGATGGGCGCAACAACAGCGATTATAGGGGCGGTTGCAGCTTACAAGAACAAGGCCTAACTCTGATCAGCAAGCAGGGGAAGGAGACTCCATCGAGGGCAAGGGGAGGGTGATAAATAAAATTTAGACAGCGATGTTGCTCAGTACTCTTTTTTTTTTGAAAGATCCAGTATCACTGGCATTCATTGATAATAGCAGGAAGCAACGGGAAACAACAAGATGGTGAAGGTCCTAGGACCAAAGGATCCGAAGATCAAAGAAAAAAGAAAACAGCAGCCCTAGAAGCTGCAGCACAACACTCCAACACAATCCAAACTAGGCAGCGCAGCTCCGACTCCAAATGATGAAACTACTAAGGAGACTAGGCTGGGGTGGCATCGCGGAGGATCACCGAACGAACCACCTGTTACGCGTCATCGTATACCACCGGCCCCCCACCGCGGCTTCGACTTCACAGCAACAAATAATCGAGGCACTCCCACGGACACGCCGGAGAAGAAGAGCCGACTACCACAACCAAAGGCCACGCCTCCGACATTGCTCACGGCCGTCATCGTTGCCACAGAAGCCACCGTGCGCAGAAGTCTCGATGCCTCAACCGCCGCCAACCACTGGTCCCGCTTGCCGATGCCGAGCTCCGAGACGAAGCCCCCAAGAGGGAAAACGACGCCGAGGCGCCGCCGTCGTCCGATCAAACGATCAAGGGTTTCCCCTGGAGAGACCGAGATAGCCGGATCCGTGCAGAAGGGTGCAGCAGCAAATCAGCGATGCCTTCAAGAAGGTCACGACGGCCACAGCCGCCGCCATCGCTGGTCATGGCACAGGGCCGAGACAGGGTCTTCACCCAAGCTCTCACACCACCTCGGCCGCATATCCATCCACATCGGCGCCGACAAGCCCACCAAGCAGTCACCACCGCACCAGCCCACCGACAAAGGGGTCGCCACCGTAGCCAACCGCACCTCGCAGCGGCAACCGACGACCAAAACTCAAGAGCCAGCGGGTAGATCCAAGGACGGCCACCGAGAGCAAAGCCGCCAGACGCAACAGACCGCCACACCCTACCGAGCACCATGCCGGCAAGGAAAAGAGGTGCACTGCCCGAGACCATCAGACACCATGACTGCCGGCCGCAGCCAAGCAACAGACGCGCGCCACGCGCACCATGCGCGCCATCACGGCCGCCGGAGACCAGATCTACCACACCTGCACCTTGAAGCTGCTCCCCTGTGCCGCCATAGGCCCTGAGCCGCGTCGACTACGCCGCCCACGCCCCCAGAGCACCAGACTGTTGGGGAACGTAGTAATTTCAAAAAAATTCCTACGCACACGCAAGGATCATGGTGATGCACAGCAACGAGAGGGGAGATTATTGTCCACGTACCCTCGTATACCGTAAGCGGAAGCGTTATGACAACGCGGTTGATGTAGTCGTACGTCTTCACGATCCGACCGATCCAAGTACCGAACGTACGGCACCTCCGAGTTCAGCACTCGTTCAGCTCGATGACGATCCCCGGACTCCGATCCAGCCAAGTGTCGGGGATGAGTTCCGTCAGCACGACGGCGTGGTGACGATGATGATGTTCTACCGGCGCAGGGCTTCGCCTAAACTCCGCGACGATATGACCGAGGTGGAATATGGTGTAGGGGGGCACCGCACACGGCTAAGAAACGATCACGTAGATCAACTTGTGTGTCATGGGGTGTCCCCCTGCCCCCGTATATAAAGGAGCAAGGGAGGGGGTGGCCGGCCTAGAAGGGGGCGCACCAAGGAGGAGTCCTACTCCCACCGGGAGTAGGATTCCCCCCCTTCCAAGTAGTAGGAGTAGGAGTCAAGGAAAGGGGAAAGAGAAGAGAAGGAAGGAGGGGGCGCACCCCCTCCCCCTAGTCCAATTCGGACTAGGCCTTGGGGAGGCGCCCAACCTCTCCTCTCTCTCTTTCCCCTAGAATTTGTACAGATCACCAACTATTATATCATGCCAATGTTGCACCGGGTCCAACCCGCCCAAAAATTGACACCTAGAATTTGTACCTGTGTTTTGTCTAGGGGCATGGCAACGGAAATAATTAATCTGTGATTATTTGTGTGCTAAAACATGTTAGGAATACAACAATACTACTACATGTACGTACAGATAGAATCTTTATCTTTACCTAATAATAATAGAGCTATCGGTTCTGCCCACCAAATTTTGGTCCGTTTTTCGTCCGTCCACCCCCCTCAGTTTTCATACGTCCTCCCTGTTTTCTTTTTTGTTTTTTTTTTCATAGGCCGAGCGCAGCTGCAACCAAAAGAAAAAAATAATGGCAAATTGGGACATACTGAAGTCAAACCACACGACCAACGCATCAAGACAGCAAGCTCTAGTCACGGGGCCAAACAAATGTTCTGCAGAGATTGTAGAGGAAGATTTTATATATCTATATATATGCGTGATAAAATGAAAAATAAAATAATCCGACCTCGCCCCCTATATATATTGAATCACATCTGTTTAAATATGTCCGCGAGTGGCCTAGGTAACAAGCTTGTTCGGGAGCAATGGTGTGGGGTGGCTCGGATTTATTCCCATGGAAACATTTGATTAATTTTTTTTCAGCATTCTTTGTGTACTTATCTTCCCCTAATGCCGAAAAATATCCTTATTGTTGATGCAGTTAGCATACGGGCTACGAATAACTTTGATTGACGCATAAATTGTTATTCCTCACATAGATCCCTAAATTTCTGTGAGTGCCAATTGATGTACGCTGGAATGGTGATATCGGTATGTAACTGAATTATCGCAGATGAAAAATACTTTGTTGATTTCCACGTAGTTACTACAAGGGAAAACTAGTATGATATGCAGTTGGTATGATTTAGATCATACTTACAGTGTGTAAGGCCATATGTGCACAAATACTAAAGATCAAAAAATACTAAACAAAATTAGTGTTTCCTGATCGATTTCCCTTATGGCTGGTTTAGGCATTCGTGCCGCTAGGGGCTGCGGCTCTCTCCGCCCTTGTTGTTGTGTACCTGATGTTGGCTGCCGCCGCCACCAACTGGAAGGGTGCCGCTGCTGGTGTCCGCGTCGTCGAAAGCGTGGGAACGCCGCGGGTTGGTGGCGAGCGAGGCCGCGGGCCATGCATCGAGCTGGAGCAGCGCTAGTTCGTCCGTTCTCCGATTCCTTAGAGCTCTCTCGATAGAGCGTGCTGATAACGTGTGAAAGTAAAAAAACGAGAGAGAGGAGCGAATGATGGACCAATTGTTTCATTCATTGAACATTGGGGTATTTATATACCCTCGTTACAAGGCGGTTACAAAAGGAGGCGGTTGCCAAAATGGCCACCGACATTAGTATGGATTACCAGTTAATTAACCTGTGTAATTAATTCCTAGCAATAAGTATGCAGCTGCCCTCATTCCTTCGTCCACGTAAGCCACGTTAATAAAAAGAAAAGAGAAGCTCGAGCAAGGTTTGAGCTACAAAACATTTTAAACTTCCTAAATAGGGGAAGTCTAGGATGACATCAGTTTTTTTTCCTATAATTTATTTGCATGTGGAGAGAGGTTGAACGACTTTTTTTGTGCCCAAATAATTTCTACTCCATATAAACAAGATGGTAACTATGTAACCGAGACGTGATAATTCATTTAGACTTGTGCTGGAAAATTGTGTCCGAAAAAAATTGTCAGAATATATCGTGACGAAGTTAGTAGTTGAAACAGATTCTTAATCGGGTTTTCATTTGAGAGATAAACATTTTGAGTTTTCGTCTGTTTTTTTACTTAATTTACATGCATGCGAGAGAGGGAGTAGCAAACGCAGTTAGCAAAAAAAAATGGTCGAAACAGAAGTACATTAGCTTGGGATACAATATTTCTGCACATAATTGATGAATGATTTCAGTTTGAACATAACACAATGAGATCTCATTAATTGCTGCCTGTGGATGGATCATCAAATCGATCAAGCAAATTCATTCACACTGAAGAGAGTAACAATGCAACACGCTCATCAGCAAATTCATCATCATTCAGATAAACTCACTTGATTCAGAATTCCAAGATTCAGAGCACACGTCTTTTCTTCCTAAGGTTCACAGCTTCAGGTAGCTGAATTCATCACCTAATAACTACTCAAAAGTACGCAGCAGGAAACTAAATCGATGGACGGGACGAAAAAGCAAACTAAACCGATGGATGGATGGACGGACTGACGATCATTCTTGGACGGATGGATCCAAGAATCAGTCGAGCACCTCGAGGGCGTCGTAGTCGGGGCCGGAGATGGCGTCGGCCATGATGGCGGAGGGGGTGAGCACGCCGTCGGCCTCCAGGAAGAGGCGCACCAGGTTCTTGGAGTAGCCGCTCACCAGCGCCACGCCGGCCTGCGCGGCCACCACCGGCGACGCCGCCTTGGACGTGCTCCCCACGTTCCAGAACACCACCTCGGGCGCCGCGAAGCCCTCGGCCGCGAAGCGCTTGCGGATGGCCTCGTGCTCCGACACCCACGCCTCGCCGCCCGTCCACCCGTCGAACTCCATGTCGCTCAGCACGAAGACGCGCCGCACCATCTGGTCCTTGGCCAGCGCGCCCGCCACCGCCACGTTCAGGATCTTGTTGAACACCGCCTGCAGGTTGGCGCCGCGCCGCGGGGTCACGGCGGCGAGCGGCCGGAGCTTCTCCACCAGCGACGCGCCGCGGACCCTGTGCAGCTGGTGGGCGGCGTCGAAGGTGATGACGCGCCCCTTCCAGGGGTCCTGGCTCAGCTCCGAGATGAGCAGCCCCAGCGCGATGGCGGCCGCGGCGGGCGGCTTGTCCGACGTGCAGCCGGACAGCGCGCACATGGCGATGCAGTTGGTGAGGCGGCCCTCCGAGGCGAGGGAGGAGACCATGCGGCGCCACTGGAGCTCCGCCGACTCGTCGTGCTCGCCCTTGAGCGCGGCGGCGACGATCACGTGCGGCAGCACCGCGCCGGCGGGGATCCTGGACAGCCCGGCGCGCACCTCGTCGTAGAAGCCGGCCACGCCCTCCTTGTCGTGCTTGTCGAACGCCTCCTTGTACTGGCGCATGGCCGTGGAGGCGACGCGCGCGTAGGGCAGCTCGTCCCACTTGCGGGCGCTCATGTAGACCTCGGGGAGCTCGAGCACCTTGCGCAGCGGCACCTGCACCTCGCGCCGGAGCCGGCTGCGGACGCGGTAGGCGTAGTGCTTGTCGGGGATGGCGAGGTACTCGGGGCTCGAGTCGCGCGGGAAGACGCGGCGCGCGATGGCCTCGCAGAGCAGCGTCGCGCGGTCGTACGACGAGCGCAGCGACGGGCACCACTTGGCGGCGAGCCCGATCTTGGCCGTCTCGCCCGCGCGCAGGTGCTCCAGGTCCGACTTGAGCAGCCCGGCGAAGAGGTCGGCGACGCCGTCGTAGAGGTTGCGAAAGGCCTCGTCGGAGTCGTAGCGGGCGAGCACGGCCTGCGCGTGCTCCGCCTCCTTCTCGCGCCGGGCCTTGGCGGCCTCCGCGGCGGCGGCCCTGCCGCCGCCGACGCAGCGCCGCTTGCCGCTCTTGCCCACGGGCCCGCCGCGGCGGTACTGGATGGCGGCGGCCGCGGCGACGTCGTCCTGGTCCTTGCGCTCGTCGCGGGGGCCGTGGAGGACGCGGTAGAGGATCTCGGGGAGGTCCTTGAGGCAGCCGAACCTGGCGAATCCCCCGAGGTTGGCGGCGAGCGTGCGCGGGTGGTTGGCGTGCATCCAGAGCGCGGCGGCGTAGAAGCCCTCGCGGTCGGCCTTGCCGAGGCCGCGGACGCCGCGGAGGTGGCACACGAGGCGCAGCGCCGTGCGCGCGTCGGCGGCCCACGCGACGCCGAGCAGCGCGGCCACGTCGGCGGGCGCGGTCGCGCCGGGCACGACCTGGAAGAAGAAGTCGACGCAGGGGTCGCCCGACGAGGCGTACGCCAGCGCGCGGCCGGGGGCATGGGGCGCCGCCGGCTTGCGCCGGGGCTCGTCATCGTCCGAGTCGCTGTAGCCGTCCGATGATGTCGTGGAGGAGGAAGAGTCGAAGGAGTACCCGCGGGGCGCGCGCTTCGGCTTGGGCTGCTTGGTGGGCGTCGGCTTCTTGGCGTCGGGCTTGCGGTCGGCCATCTCGGTGTCGACGATGGCCTGCGGCGGGCCGAGGAGGGCGGCGCCGGGAGGAGCCATTGGCGGCGGTGGCGGTGGTCGGGGTTTAGCTAGGGTTCGGAGATCGGATCGGATCGAGATGGGGGATTGGATTGGAGGAGACGACGATGGGTTGGGTCTGACGGAGCGATCGCTTATATGGCGTGGCGCGTCCGTTGCAACCGACATAGGAAGCCCCGGGCGGATCCTTTGTGGCTGCACGCGGCCCAACCGACTTATAATTATTATTTTCCAAGTTATCATCGTGTATTCCTAATAATAACATGTTTTCAACCGCAAAATAATAATAATAATAACAATAACAATAATAAAAATGTTTGAGCACACAAATAACCCCGGATTAATTATTCCGTTGCCATGGCCCTAATGATTTTTTGCAAAATAAATAACTGAACACTTGTAGCGGTCAATTTTTCGCTCGACACAGTTGGGCTCGTTACAATGTTGTCATGATATAAGAGTTGATCGGTAGGAAATTTGGAAACTAGCATCTTCCGAATCCGATGTTTTTAACATGGTGTGACACCATGCATGCCTCTTGATGGTCATTTCGTATACTTCGATCGCCACGATCTTATGCATGTCCATCTTTCTCCATTGTCATAGCCCCCCTTCTTTCTTCTCCTTGCGCTGCTTCATTATCTCATGCCTCCACGAGGATGGAGAGGAGACGGGCCTCTTTGTGCTAAAATCAAGCACCAGCGAGGGTGGGGAGGGGGGAGGCAATGGCCCCCTCCAAGATTGAGAAAATTTTGTGTATACTATTCAAAATTCCATTACATGCCAATGGCCACCCTCCACTCAACTCGCCGCCGCCGGGGGAGCGGCCGGCGAAGTAAGCACCGGCTCCTATGAAGGTGGTGGCGGGGCCCTTGCCTTTTTTCGTCTGCAAGCTTGGCGCGGCTGCTGCCATGGACGGGGCCAAGGTGGCGCGGGGGCTCACGCGCTTGCGTGGGCCATGGGCGGCACGCGGTGGAAGGCACACGGCGGATGGCTAGCGGCGGCACACGGCGCGGGCCAGGCGGTGCTGGTAGTGATCAGTGGTGCTCCCCCTTCTGGCTAGCGCGACCCTTGAGCGCGTTCGTGACTGGAGGAGGTGCGGACGGGCCTCCCTAGCGAGGTTCCACCTAGATCCCGTGCACGGTGGCGCGGGCTAGTCTGTTTCTGGACATCCTCGGACCATTTAGAGCGCGGCGGTGCGGGCCTGCTAGCTTTGGTGCGTTCTCGCCAAGTTCCGGCGAGCGGTGGTGCGGGCTTGCTAGCTTTGGTGCGTTCTCGCCAAGTTCCGGCGAGCGGTGGTGCGGGCTTGCTAGCTTTGGTGCGTTCTCGCCAAGTTCCGGCGAGCGGCGGTGCAGGCTGCTAGCTTTGGTGCGTTCTCGCCAAGTTCCGGCGAGCGGCGGCGTGGGCCGGTCTGATTTCAACGCGGTCCCGGCCAGATCCAGCGCGTGGTGGCGCGAGCCTACTAGTTTTGGTGCGTTCCCGCCCGGTTTCGGTGAGTGGCGGTGTGGGCCGGTCTGATTTCAGCGCGGTCCCGACCGGATCCAGCGCGCATCGGTGCGGGCGTTTTCCGCCCAGTGCCTGCGTGCGGCGGCGCGGGTCGGCCAGATCCGGCGGTGTCCTTGCTAGTTCCTGCGTGCTGCGGTGACGACTAGTTGGCATGGCATCCGCCCAGCTCCTGCGTTTAGATTGGTCTCGGTGGTGTGCGTTTCCGGCCTCCTTTTTGCTCGGCGGATTTTGGGTGACCTCGGAGGTCAAGATGGTCTATTGGAAGGCGAGGCTCCAGATGAAAAATCTAGCATTGACCTCTTCGATGCCGGCGGCAACGGCATCCATGGATGTCGTTATCCTTCCTGAAGGTGTCGTTGTGGACTTTGCTGTTCCTCGACATCTCATGTCTAGTGGTCTTCGGGTGAAAACCTAAGATTTGGCTATGCCGGATTGGATGACGGCGGTGTCTGCGACATCGCTTCCTCCTTGGAGGCGTTACATTGGAGATGTCAACGATGGCTTCTGAGGGTGCGTGTGGCTGTAGGTGGGTTTGGGTGTGGGTAGTTGTCGCGGGAGTAGCTTATAGATGGCCTTTGGCCGGTGGTGTGCGACTTGCAGTGTTTAAACCTAGTTCTGCTACTGCTTGCCCGTTTGTCTGGGTTTTAGCCTGGTTTTTCTTAACTAACCGAGCTGTCTCTCGTACTATTTCTTTCTGATCAACCAATATAGCAGCTCTCCTGTTATCGCTAAAAAAAGGTGAGGGCGGGGAGGAGGAGGCAATGGCCCCCTCCAAGATTGAGAAAATTATGTTTATACCATTCAAAATTCTATTAAATGCCAATAGTTAGTGTTTCCCCCCTAATGCTTGGCAATTAGTGTCAGGCTGGTCCCCCTTACATTCATCGATCAGTGGCTGATTTCCCGCGCGGCTTCTTCTTAGATCATCGGTTCTACCTATTGCTATCAACCGCTCTTCCTTGAGTTTTCTTTTACAGTATCTGGCGTGTAGTTTATGCATTTTCGACATGCCGCTCGTTTCATCTCTTGGAGCCTGTTGCTTCATATTCTGCCATCTTGCATGATCCGTGGTGGTATGCTGTAACTCAGCGAGTGTACATCTGAAAGATGGGTGTTTTAGGTCTAGCCTTATGGTGGTTCCTTGGGGTGCATGTGTAGTCCTTGTAAGAGCCATGGGATGTGTAGAGTGAGTTGTATTTCCAACCACTACCGGACTCGCGGTCTATGCCTACGGCCAAGGGCCGTCGGCATAGGCCCCCAAGCCGTCGGCATAGGTCTATGCCTACGGCTGCCGTCGGCATAGACCCGTCGGCGTAGATGCCGTCAGCGTAGTCTTGTCAGACCGTCGGCATAGTAAAGCCGTCGGCATAGGGGCATATGCCGACGGCCTGGCGTCAGCCATCGGCATAGTATAGCCGTCGGCAGTCTTTTTCGTCTGACGGCAACGGACGGCGCCGTCAAAAACGGGGACGAATCATGCAAGGCCACGTGGCAGGTCTATGCCTACGGCAAAGCCATCGGCATAGATGAATCTATGCCGACGGCTTTGCCGTAGGCATAGCCCTGCCACGTGTCGTCTTCTGGTTACTCCTGGCAGCAGAGGTATGCCTACGGCTTTGCCGTCGGCATAGATTTTCATCTATGCCTACGGCAAAGCCGTCGGCATAGATCCGCCACGTGGTGAGCCCTGGTGACTCCTGGGCTTATATATGCCGACGGCTTTGCCGTAGGCATAGTTTTTTCCCCCCTGTTTTTTCTCTTTTCCAATTCATTTGACAGCATTTCAAAACAGAACAATATGAAATTATGCAGAAATATGACAGTTCATCATCTAAACATACTCAAGTTCACCATCATCATCTAAACATACTCAAGTTCATCACATCATCTAAAGATCATCACCGACTCAAGTTCATGAACATAAAAGTTGTGCAAGACATGAAACATCATAAAAGTAGGAATATGAAAGGCATGGCACGACGGCCACATGCACGGAATCATCAAGCAAGACCACCTCCGCCAAAACCACCACCTCCGCCAAAACCACCACCTCCACCAAAACCACCACCTCCGCCAAAACCACCACCTCCACCAAAACCACCACCACTCTGCCAGATCGGAGTGACTGGGGTCGACGGAGCAGGAGTCGAGCCACCGGTCCCCTACATGTTTCAGAAAAGATTCTAACAGTAAATATGATATGATAGTGTTGAATGAACGAGAACTAGTTTGTCAGTAGTTAGGCAAATGTACTAACCGGACCATCACTGCCTAGTGCCACCCATTGATCGAACGTGGGCACGTGTGGGGGTTCTCCCGCAGGTGGTGGTGGGGGTCCCATTTGTGGTGGACCCGTGCCGTTACTCCAAGCCGCCAACATAGCCTGAATGTTAGTTAAACAAGCAAACTAGAAGATCAGAAGGAATGAAAGTGCAAAAATTTAGCTTGGTTTTAAGAGGGCAGAACTAACCGTCATCATCTGACGGTTGTAATCATCGTTTGCCTTCACTCGTTTCAAGTACTCCCGCACCTCGAGATTCCTATGCTCGACAAACTCCTTATATGCCTACATAATTTAGATTGTTTCTAAGTGAGCAATGCTCAAAATAAACTGAGAATGCTAGATAGAAAAAGATAAAGAGGAAGTACTTACAGCATGCTGGCGGGCTAAAGGAGTCTGTGAACGCCCCGTACTCTCTAACTGGCTCGGGTTGCTAGCCCGAAGCTGTGTGTACGAGATCGAAGGAGTGATCAAGCCGTCGAAACACGGATACCGGCCATTCTTCTTCCCCTGGATGGCCACCACCGCCGTGTCGTCGATCTGAGACTGGGCGACCTCGGCAACAGGAACA
Organism: Triticum aestivum; assembly: GCF_018294505.1. NCBI lineage: Eukaryota > Viridiplantae > Streptophyta > Magnoliopsida > Poales > Poaceae > Triticum > Triticum aestivum. Next base: position 847,919,918 of record NC_057801.1, on the reverse strand, counting down.
TCCGGATGCAACTCCTGATAGTGATGAATGTAAGACCCCAGGTGCTCCTCGGTCTTGCCGTAGTACTGGCTCTCGCCCTCCTTGCGACGACTCCGCTCGCGGGCCAGCTTCCACGACTCCATGTCTGAGAGCGGCCTCTTCAACTTGTCCTCCTACAACGTCAAATAGAAGTTAGCCATACATAAGAACATGACGGTAAAGAAGAACAAAAATGCATCATGCACATAGATATACCTTCATGGCCTTGAAGCTCCAGTGGTTCCTGTTTCCTTGGCCATGTGTCCCGTCGGCTCCACGGTTAGCCCGGCCCTTGATGCTCTTGGCAGCAAACTCTGCATCGGCGCTGAGCCACCTATCCACCAAACTCGCCCATCCGTCATGCCTTCCATAGCACCAACGAGGAACAACCTATGCAAATTTTGGAAGCATGACATGTGAGCACGAAACATAGAGTTGACTGCTTGAAACAATGAAAAGTTAGTAATAGTTACCATCATGAACTGCTCCCTGTTCAAGGTAAGTCGTTGCTTCTGCGCTTGACTTTTGGTCATCTTTTGGTGCAGGTAGTAGTGGTAGTACTGCGAGACGGCAACCCAGCGCACCTCATACTGCAACTGACGAGCTTTCTTCTTCGCAGCCGCAAGCAAGACCACGTCGGCTCTGGCCTTGTGCTCGTCAAGAACTCTATAGAGTTGCTGCATAAACCAGAAGCAAACAAGGCATGAGTTGAGTGATCCAATGATAAACTATGAACGAAACTGAAGACAAGTGATTCAGAAGATAACTTACCCAAAATTTGGTGATCACGGCCTTAGCGGCTGTCCCGTACTCCGCGTTGCTGCAAGCCTCGTAGTGGGCCCAGCTCGTGGCCAAAACCCGCAGCTGCGGGTCCCTGTCTGGCCGCGGGCAGAATAGGCCAGGCCAAAAGTGCTTCAACAGGACAGTGATAAGGCGTTCGGTTTACGGCCATTTCCACGAAGGATCCAGTTTCTGCAAAAGAATCAAATGATTGCCATGTGTACAATAAGAAAATGTTGTCATGTGTTGAAAATATGATTGAGAGGCACTTACTCTGTCCCCACAGGTTCAATGATCCACTTGTGCTCCTCGATAGAAGGTGGTGTAGGTAGTCCGGCATTACCACGCAGCCACCCCTGCGGAGCACCCGGTGGCAAGCCACCCCACAACTCGGGATCAACCTCCCCTCCACCCTCCTCGCCCTCCTCCTCACCCTCCTCCTCGGCCTCCTCCTCCTCACCCTCCTCCTCGGCCTCCTCCTCCTCGCCATCAGGAACATACTCCTCCTCCTCAGACTCAGAAGGTGCCTCTGTATGGGAGGGCATCGAAGAAGACCCTCCTATTTCGGACACGGCCCGGAGTTTTTTGCCCCGGCTGCCTCTCCCCCCACCTCCTCCTCCTCTAGGGGCTCTCCCCCCACCGCCTCCTCCTCTAGGGTCTCCTCCCCCGACCCCTCCACCTCCCTGTGAGGTGCCATCCTCGCGTAGTCGGGAGGGAACCTTGTGGGCTCGTCCACTCCGAGTAAGTCCTCCTTTGAGTTTACTGAGGAAACTGGCACCACTGGACTTGCCCATGATTAGCAAACCTGCATTGAGAAGAGAATAAACAATTAGTAAGGATATCAATTAAACAAGCATACAGGAAAAACATTAATACCAGAAGTGCATATTAAGCATACTATTGTAATGATCATTAAAAGAACTTACATTTTCTAGAACCCATATGAATCATCACTATTGTAATCTATTTGTGGAGCGGTCTCATCATCACTATCACACATATCTTCTTCGTTGTCTGACAGAGGTGGAGGCTCTTCCTCATCATCAGCGTCTTCATTTAACTTTTCAAGCATAATTATGTCTCTTTGATTCACAACTGCCTCACCATCAATCCTTGCGTCGTCGTCGTTTGGGTCCAGGTCAACATAACCCAAGTCATCATCCTCGTTGTTTCGGACCACGTCATCATGTTCCTCTTGATAGAACACTCCCTCGTATGTCATGGGGTTTATGTTGTAGTAATCATCATCGTTCGGGTCCGGTAGCTTACCATGCGGCGACACCTTGAACACAACTTCCCAACCCTTTAGGTACTCTTTCTGGCATGGGTAAGGCAGATAATATACTTGTGTGGCCTGGGTAGCGGCGATAAAGAGATCAGCTCCGGCATAGACGGTTGATGGTTTAACTTCAACTAAACCAATAGAAGGCGTATGTCTCAGGCCCTTTTTGGGGTCGAACCATCGGCATTTGAACACAGTGAGACTTAGGTGTTCGCGGCCAAGTTTGAATGTAAGCTCGTATATTTTTCCTACCCTTCCGTAGTAATCTATTTTATTATCTCCTTCAGTGAAGACTCCGGTATTTATGGTTTTGGGATCAGGCCGACTGTTCTGGTGCTCCTCTGTATGGAAGCGATACCCATTCACATCATACTTTTCGCATGTCATGACGACAGGGTCAAAACCCATGGAAACCCATCTCAATTCTTCATCCATTGATTCGGTCGGATCATTTCCCTACAAGTTCAATCGAAATTATAAGGTGCATGAGTTTAATTGAAATTATAGGGTGCATGAGTTTAATTGAAAGTGTGAAAAATTACTTTCTCCATGAACCACGCAACGAAATTTTTCCTTCCATCAGCACCCTTTCGGAGAAGAGCAAGTGCCTCCGCTTCAGTAGGAGGCAGCATTCCTGTCCATTCTTCCTCAACGAATCGACTACAATAAGAAAAGCGGTATAAGAACTAGGCAAAGTGAACATAACGAATTGACTAAAAGAATGGTGCAAAGGTATTACCTCATCCACTCATCCTCAACTTCCTTGATGTTGTGCAAGATATAGAACATGACATCCTCCCACTCATCTCGTGGCATGACATAAGATGTCGAGCATCCAGCCCTGCCACCTTGCCCGGTGAATAGAGGCAACTTGGGTTTATACTTGGGTTCTTCTGTATTGTATCGAGACACCTTATTGTGCAACGTGGGAACATGGTCCGGATAGTAGGCTGTCCTGAGGTCTACCACCTCCTCTAGGATAACTGCCTCAGCTATGGAAGCTTCAATCTTAGCTTTGTTTCCACATTTCCATCTCAGATGCTTGTTCTGTCTCTCAGGGCCGTACTGCCAACGATACTGCACAGGGCCCCCCAACAATACCTCGTTCGCAAGGTGCAAAATGAGATGTGTCATCGGAGTAAAGAAGCCTGGCGGGAAGATCTTCTCTAGCTTGCATATCAACTCCGGCGCCTTCTTATGCATTTCTTTTATCTTCTCAGGACATACTTCTTTAGCACAAAGCGTTCGGAAGAAATGGCTTAACTCCGCAAGCACACGCCAGACACGCTCGGGAACATAGCCCCGAACCATCACCGGCATAATCCGCTCAATCCATACATGATAGTCATGACTCTTGAGCCCGGTCACTCTGCCCGTTGAAAGATTGACCCCCTTACTTATATTCGACGCATAACCATCAGTGAACTTCACGACATGTTTCAGCCACTTGAATGCCTCCATCTTATGATCCTTTTTAAGTACGAAGTCAGCATCTGGCTTGAACCAAGATTTTCGACTGCCTGTGGGAGGTTGCATGTGAAGACGTGGTCTATGACAAATATTCTGTTGATCGACTCTAGCATTAACATTATCCTTTGTCTTATCAGGAATGTTGAGGATCGTGTTAAAAAGGGACTCACCATATCCTACAAAATATTTTTTCCCTTTACCTTTGCCTTTGCCTTTGCCTTTGCCTTTCCCTTCACAGGCAGGCTTAAGAGCTTTGAGCTGAGCAAGCACATCCTCACCAAAAAACGTTGGAATCTCATTTACTTCATGGACAACTTTGCCTTTTGTGAAGTTCTTCTTGTCTTCCCTATCAGGATGGTCTGGAGGGAGGAATTGTCGATGCTGGTCAAAGGCAACATACTTGCCATCCTTCTTCATCCAAATGAAAATCAAGGCCTGCATGCACACTGGGCAAGGCATCTTTCCACTTGTACACCATCCGCAGAACAGGGCATAGCCGGGAAATTCATGCATGCAATACTGTAGCCAAACTTTCATCAAGAAATTTTTCTGCAGATGCCGGTCGTATGTCAACCTCGGGAAGTACCAAGAATGGTGCAAATCATCCACCAACGGCTGCATAAACACACTCAAATTCTTCCCTGGATATTCAGGCCCCGGAATTATAAGCGACAGGAACATGGTCTTGCGTTGCATTATGGCGCCGGGAGGGAGATTGAGCGGAATAACAAATATGGGCCAGCAGCTGTATGGATTAGATGACATACCATATGGATTGAACCCATCACCTGTTATAGCAATTCTGACATTCCCAGCCTCGGCTGCTTCCTCCGGGTACTTTATATCGAATGACTTCCATGCTTCACCTTCTGATGTATGTACAATTTTTTTTGGATTGTACCTTTTCCCTTCCTTGTGCCACTTCATCATTTTGGCAGACTCCTCGGTGATGAAAAGGCGCTGCAGTCTTTTTATAAAATCAAGATAGCGAAGAACCTTCACAGGGATTTTTAGCTGCCGCTTCTGACCATGCTTATCGACCACCTCAATATACCGAGAGGAACCGCACTTCCTACAGTAGTTGTCATCCGCATACTCATGTCTAAACAAAAGGCAATTCTTTGGACAAACATGTATTTTCTCATAGTCCATGGAGAGCGCCTTCATGATTTTCTTCGTACCGTACATGGTTTTCGGCAGTTCATGGCCCTCGGGCAGGCTGTTAGCCCATACTCCCAGAAATGCTTCGAAGCAACCTCGGCTACAGCCGTACTCAGCCTTCACTGCCATCAGTTGCGAGATGGCATCCAGCACAGACAGCTTGGCACCCTCATAGAGAGGTTTCTTTGATGAGGCCAAGATTTCCAGGAAGGCCTTTGCGGTTTCCTCCGGCTCCTCCGGTTCATTCGCTGAATGTGACGGAGGTGTCGGCTGTGCAGCAAAGACATCATCTAGCATGTCTCTAACCCCATCGTCCTCATAACCAGCGATGCGTTGTCGTATCACATCCTCTCTACCACGGTCCCGCTGGGCAAAGTTTATCGGCATATTAAAGTTGGGCATAAATCCATGCGTGCGAAGGTGCTTAGTCATCTCACTCTTATCTCTGCGGATACGTCTCTTACATCTGGCACACGGGCATTCTGGCACCATCCTCATTGGACTACGGAATATCTCTTTCAAAAACACATCAGTTTTCTCGACCCACTCTGTTGTTACTTGATTCCGACGGAAAAACCCACTATACATCCACTGATTATCTGCCATCTCTGCTTTATTGGAAGCCACACAACAAAATTAAGGATTCATTTTAATTACTAACATCAATATTTTATTTTTTACAAGGTTGACGAGTAATCCACCTACATCTCTAATAGGTAAAGATGGGTCCTAATCCCACCCGAGAATGTGTAGATTGAGTACGGTCCATGCTCTACCCCATTCCGAGACAAAATTTCGGCAGCACCTCCCCGCTGTTCTCCAAATACACGTCTCGGCAAAATGCCGAGAGAATGTGCATCCGGAGAACAACAGGGAGGCGCCGCCGAAATCCTGTCTCGGAACGGGGTAGAGCATGAACAACGTACCCAATCTACACATCCTCGGGCTGTCCGTGGAAAGCGCTGGACAATCCGAAAGAGCTGCGGTGATAAATATGCAATTGAATGCATATTTATCGATGCAACCCTTTCGGACGGGAGACCTAGGTTACGCGACTTGATGTGAAAATTCAATCTAGTGACATGGAAAAAAAAGTGGACGAGGTCATGGAATTGTTGCTCACCCTCCGATGTAGTCGATCAAAGGAGAGGGACGATCGTGGACCAACACCTCCAACGTTGATGATCACTCCGCGAAGATGGAACACCACAAATCCTGTTAATTACACCGAGTGAAAAAAATTAGGTCATCATATCACATTAACCATTTGGCACAACATTATGAATCGACATGAAACAACATGTCAAATTGCAAAAAAAATCTTTATTAAGTATTTTAGAAACCATGTGCCTTGATTTGCTTCTTATATATGAATCAACATTACCAAAACACTATCTTGACCAATATCCATCCATCTATCACAAACTTGCCCAACATCTAATTCATCTATATTCACAAACTTAGTAAAAACTATCTAGTATGTATCTAAATACCTAATAAAACTACACAAAACTATCTAATATGTATCCATCCATCTATCTATTCATCTAGAATCCATCTATCTATTCATCTAGCATCCATCCATCTATCTAGCATCTATCTATTCATCCAGCCACCATGAACACAAGCAATGGCAACAACGATTTGTGGGAGGGGGTGCTCACTGGGGCTGGGAGGGGCACGGCGGCGTCCAGCGGTGGAGGGAGGTGCTCCCTGGCGCGGGAGGAAACGAGCAGGGCCAGCCGAAGCCGCGCCCACGCGTGCTCGTCGGGGCAGCCCGCGGGCTCCGGGAGGCCGAGCCAGGGGCTGGGAGCCCTGCGGCCGGCGGCGGCGCGAGACGGGGTCGGCG
>NC_057801.1:847907937-847912715 GCF_018294505.1 Triticum aestivum | reverse complement strand
GCGAGGAGGGGGCGGAGAGGGTCGGGGTGGAGGCGGGGAGGGGCGAGGGAAGGGGAGGGGCGCGGGTGGAGCGGGCGGCGAGGAGCGGCGCGGTTGGAGCGGCGGCGGGTCGGCGGACGGTGCGGCCGGGGTTGAGCGGCGAGTGGAGGAGAGAACGAGTGGATGAGGCTGCGCGCGGGTTGACCGGCGAGTGGATAAGGCGCCCTATGCCGACGGCTTAGCCGTCGGCATATATAAATAATGCCACGTGGCATATATGCCGACGGCTAAGCCGTAGGCATAGGTTTATTTCTTTTTTTATACATGTTCATTACAAACTAGCCGTATACATGTTAATTACAGCATATATTATTAGCTGTCTTCAAATATATTTTTACTGTATATTATTTTCATACGCATTGAAAACTTTCATATACATATAAAATATTTGTACGTACATATTAAATATTTTCAAATACACGTTCTTGAATTTTTTTTGAACCGAATTTTTTCTATGGTCAGCAACATTTCATTATAATATAAATATTTTCTATGGTCTCGCGAAAGGTGATACATAGGAGAGCAACTGACTGAGGGGTACCGTTACCGAGTGCCTGATCCGGTAACTATACGAGCGCCTGATCTGTCTACTACCGTGTCATCGCCGACCGTGAGCGGGGGCCACAACCCGGAGACGTGTGCCGCCTCTTCGGACATGCCACAACACCACCCCGCATGTATGAGGGCCCGGTACGACGCTCCGGTGGCATTGCTACCCCCTCCCAGGGGCCCCGTCCCGCCAAACCCTGTAGCGTTTGACCACGGGATCTAGCCCTTTGACTTTGCACGGACGAACTTTGACCAGTGGACCTCTTCACCCGGTTGTGTTAGGTCGGCCCAGAGGAACACTTTGGAGCAACATCCGGGCCAAACCCACAGCTACATCCACTCCGTGTAGACCCGACGCGTCCGTTTCCCCCCTCCAGGTGCCTGCGGCGGCGGCGTCCGTGAGGGGGGGGGCACACCCCGGAGACGCGTGCTGGGCGTTTGCAACCGCCTCAACACTTCCAGATTTGTGAGAGGCCGCCTACGCAAGATTTGACGGTACGCTAGCCCCCGGAGGCCGCCGGCCACAGTCGTAGACGTGCGAAGAGCAATCCGCGTAGAGGGAAGTGTTCAGATACTTCTTCATCACAAAAAATTATGAAAAATTACCATCCGTCCTATAGCACATGTGCCCACGTTGTGTAAAAAACTCATGATTTTATCGCGCTCCAAGTATTTAATAATATTCACGCTGCATCGTTACCGCAGAACGTCTACTACCGTTTCATTGCCGTCCGTGAGGGGGGGGGCACAACCCGGAGACGCGTGCCGCCTCTTCGGACATGCCACAGCACCACCCCGCATGTATGAGGGCCCGGTACGACGCTCCGGTGGCATTGCTATCCCCCCAGGGCCCCCGTCCCGCCTAACCCTGTAGCGTTTGACCACGGGATCTAGCCCTTTGACTTTGCACGGACGGGCTTTGACCAGTGGACCTCTCCACCCGGTTGTGTCGGGTCGGCCAAGAGGGACACCGGGAAGCAACATCCGGGCCAAACCCACAGCTACATCCACTCCGTGTAGACCTGACGTGTCTGTTTCCCCCCTCCAGGTGCCGGCGGCGGCGGCATCCGTGAGGGGGGGGGGCACACCCCGGAGACGCGCGCTGGGCGTTTGCAACCGCCTCAACACTTCCAGATTTGTGAGAGGCCGCCTACGCAAGATTTGACGGTATGCTAGCCCCCGGAGGCCGCCGGCCACAGTCGTAGACGTGCGAAGAGCAATCCGCGTAGAGGGAAGTGTTCAGATACTTCTCCATCACAAAAAATTATGAAAAATTACCATCAGTCCTATAGCACATGTGCCCACGTTGTGTAAAAAACTCATGATTTTATCGCGCTCCAAGTATTTAATAATATTCACGCTGCATCGTTACCGCAGAACGTCTACTACCGTTTCATTGCCGTCCGTGAGGGGGGGCCACAACCCGGAGACGCGTGTCGCCTCTTCGGACATGCCACAACACCACCCCGCATGTATGAGGGCCCGGTACGACGCTCCGGTGGCATTGCTACCCGCCAGGGCCCCCGTCCCGGCTAACCCTATAGCGTTTGACCACGGGATCTAGCCCTTTGACTTTGCATGGACGGGCTTTGACCAGCGGACCTCTCCACCCGGTTGTGTCGGGTCGGCCCAGAGGGACACCGGGAAGCAACATCTGGGCTAAACCCACAGCTACATCCACTCCGTGTAGACCCGACGCGTCCGTTTCCCCCTTCCAGGTGCCGGCGGCGGCGCTGTCCGTGGGCGGGGGGGCACGCACCGGAGACGCGTGCTGGGCGTTTGCAACCGCCTCAACACTTCCAGACTTGTGAGAGGCCGCCTACGCAAGATTTGACGGTATGCTAGCCCCTGGAGGCCGCCGGCCACAGTCGTAGACGTGCGAAGAGCAATCCGCGTAGAGGGAAGTGTTCAGATACTTCTCCATCACAAAAAATTATGAAAAATTACCATCAGTCCTATAGCACATGTGCCCACGTTGTGTAAAAAACTCATGATTTTATCGCGCTCCAAGTATTTAATAATATTCACGCTGCATCGTTACCGCAGAACGTCTACTACCGTTTCATTGCCGTCCGTGAGGGGGGGGGGCACAACCCGGAGACGCGTGCCGCCTCTTCGGACATGCCACAACACCACCCCGCATGTATGAGGGCCCGATACGACGCTCCGGTGGCATTGCTACCCCGCCCCCCCAGGGCCCCCGTCCCGCCTAACCCTGTAGCGTTTGACCACGGGATCTAGCCCTTTGACTTTGCACGGACGGGCTTTGACCAGTGGACCTCTCCACCCGGTTGTGTTAGGTCGGCCTAGAGGAACACTTTGGAGCAACATCCGGGCCAAACCCACAGCTACATCCACTCCGTGTAGACCCGACGCGTCCGTTTCCCCCCTCCAGGTGCCGGCGGCGGCGGGGGCCGTGAGGGGGGGGGCACACCCCGGAGACGCATGCTGGGCGTTTGCAACCGCCTCAACACTTCCAGATTTGTGAGAGGCCGCCTACGCAAGATTTGACGGTATGCTAGCCCCCGGAGGCCGCCGGCCACAGTCGTAGACGTGCGAAGAGCAATCCGCGTAGAGGGAAGTGTTCAGATACTTCTTCATCACAAAAAATTATGAAAAATTACCATCAGTCCTATAGCACATGTGCCCACGTTGTGTAAAAAACTCATGATTTTATCGCGCTCCAAGTATTTAATAATATTCACGCTGCATCGTTACCGCAAAACGTCTACTACCGTTTCATTGCCGTCCGTGAGGGGGGGCCACAACCCGGAGACGCGTGCCGCTTCTTCGGACATGCCACAACACCACCCCGCATGTATGAGGGCCCGGTACGACGCTCCGGTGGCATTGCTACCCCCCCAGGGCCCCCGTCCCGCCTAACCCTGTAGCGTTTGACCACGGGATCTAGCCCTTTGACTTTGCACGGACGGGCTTTGACCAGTGGACCTCTCCACCCGGTTGTGTCGGGTCGGCCCAGAGGGACACCGGGAAGCAACATCCGGGCCAAACCCACAGCTACATCCACTCCGTGTAGACCTGACGTGTCCGTTTCCCTCCTCCAGGTGCCGGCGGCGGCGGCGTCCGTGAGGGGGGGGGGCACACCCCGGAGACGCGCGCTGGGCGTTTGCAACCGCCTCAACACTTCCAGATTTGTGAGAGGCCGCCTACTCAAGATTTGACGGTATGCTAGCCCCCGAAGGCCGCCGGCCACAGTCGTAGACGTGCGAAGAGCAATCCGCGTAGAGGGAAGTGTTCAGATACCTCTCCATCACAAAAAATTATGAAAAATTACCATCAGTCCTATAGCACATGTGCCCACGTTGTGTAAAAAACTCATGATTTTATCGCTCTCCAAGTATTTAATAATATTCACGCTGCATCGTTACCGCAGAACGTCTACTACCGTTTCATTGCCGTCCGTGAGGGGGGGCCACAACCCGGAGACGCGTGTCACCTCTTCGGACATGCCACAACACCACCCCGCATGTATGAGGGCCCGGTACGACGCTCCGGTGGCATTGCTACCCCCCCCCCCAAGGGCCCCCGTCCCGGCTAACCTTGTAGCGTTTGACCACGGGATCTAGCCCTTTGACTTTGCATGGACGGGCTTTGACCAGCGGACCTCTCCACCCGGTTGTGTCGGGTCGGCCCAGAGGGACACCGGGAAGCAACATCCGGGCTAAACCCACAGCTACATCCACTCCGTGTAGACCCGACGCGTCCGTTTCCCCCTTCCAGGTGCCGGCGGCGGCGCTATCCGTGGGCGGGGGGGCACGCACCGGAGACGCGTGCTGGGCGTTTGCAACCGCCTCAACACTTCCAGACTTGTGAGAGGCCGCCTACGCAAGATTTGACGGTATGCTAGCCCCCGGAGGCCGCCGGCCACAGTCGTAGACGTGCGAAGAGCAATCCGCGTAGAGGGAAGTGTTCAGATACTTCTCCATCACAAAAAATTATGAAAAATTACCATCAGTCCTATAGCACATGTGCCCACGTTGTGTAAAAAACTCATGATTTTATCGCGCTCCAAGTATTTAATAATATTCACGCTGCATCGTTACCGCAGAACGTCTACTACCGTTTCATTGCCGTCCGTGAGGGGGGGGGCACAACCCGGAGACGCGTGCCGCCTCTTCGGACATGCCACAATGCCACCCCGCATGTATGAGGGCCCGATACGACGCTCC
>NC_057801.1:847906127-847907661 GCF_018294505.1 Triticum aestivum | reverse complement strand
CTGTAGCGTTTGACCACGGGATCTAGCCCTTTGACTTTGCACGGACGGGCTTTGACCAGTGGACCTCTCCACCCGGTTGTGTTAGGTCGGCCCAGAGGAACACTTTGGAGCAACATCCGGGCCAGGCCCATAGCTACATCCACTCCGTGTAGACCCGACGCGTCCGTTTCCTCCCTCCAGGTGCCGCCGGCGGCGGCGTCCGTGAGGGGGGGGGCACACCCCGGAGACGCGTGCTGGGCATTTGCAACCGCCTCAACACTTCCAGATTTGCGAGAGGCCGCCTACGCAAGATTTGACGGTATGCTAGCCCCCGGAGGCCGCCGGCCACAGTCGTAGACGTGCGAAGAGCAATCCGCGTAGAGGGAAGTGTTCAGATACTTCTCCATCACAAAAAATTATGAAAAATTACCATCAGTCCTATAGCACATGTGCCCACGTTGTGTAAAAAACTCATGATTTTATCGCGCTCCAAGTATTTAATAATATTCACGCTGCATCGTTACCGCAGAACGTCTACTACCGTTTCATTGCCGTCCGTGAGGGGGGGCCACATCCCGGAGATGCGTGCTGCCTCTTCGGACATGCCACAACACCACCCCGCATGTATGAGGGCCCGGTACGACGCTCCGGTGGCATTGCTACCCCCCTAGGGCCTCCGTCCCGCCTAACCCTGTAGCGTTTGACCACGGGATCTAGCCCTTTGACTTTGCACGGACGGGCTTTGACCAGTGGACCTCTCCACCCGGTTGTGTTAGGTCGGCCCAAAGGGACACTTTGGAGCAACATCCGGGCCAAACCCACAGCTACATCCACTCCGTGTAGACCCGACGCGTCCGTTTCCCCCCTCCAGGTGCCGGCGGCGGCGCTGTCCGTGGGGGGGGGGGGGCACGCACCGGAGACGCGTGCCGGGCGTTTGCAACCGCCTCAACACTTCCAGATTTGTGAGAGGCCGCCTACGCAAGATTTGAGGGTATGCTAGCCCCCGGAGGCCGCCGGCCACAGTCGTAGACGTGCGAAGAGCAATCCGCGTAGAGGGAAGTGTTCAGATACTTCTCCATCACAAAAAATTATGAAAAATTACCATCAGTCCTATAGCACATGTGCCCACGTTGTGTAAAAAACTCATGATTTTATCGCGCTCCAAGTATTTAATAATATTCACGCTGCATCGTTACCGCAGAACGTCTACTACCGTTTCATTGCCGTCCGTGAGGGGGGCCACAACCCGGAGACGCGTGCCGCCTCTTCGGACATGCTACAACACCACCCCGCATGTATGAGGGCCCGGTACGACGCTCCGGTGGCATTGCTACCCCCAGGGCCCCCGTCCCGGCTAACCCTGTAGCGTTTGACCACGGGATCTAGCCCTTTGACTTTGCACGGACGGGCTTTGACCAGTGGACCTCTCCACCCGGTTGTGTCGGGTCGGCCCAGAGGGACACCGGGAAGCAACATCCGGGCCAAACCCACAGCTACATCCACTCCGTGTAGACCCGACGCGTCCGTTTCCCCCTTCCAGGTGCCGGCGGCGGCG
>NC_057801.1:847901677-847905905 GCF_018294505.1 Triticum aestivum | reverse complement strand
TCCGTGGGGGGGGGGCACGCACCGGAGACGCGTGCCGCCTCTTCGGACATGCCACAACACCACCCTGCATGTATGAGGGCCCGCTACGACGCTCCGGTGGCATTGCTACCCCCTAGGGCCCCCGTCCCGCCTAACCCTGGAGCGGTTGACCACGAGATCTAGCCTTTTGACTTCCCACGGACGGGCTTTGACCAGTGGACCTCTCCACCCGGTTGTGTTAGGTCGGCCCAAAGGGACACCCGGGAGCAACATCCGGGCCAAAACCACAGCTACATCCACTTCGTGTAGACCCGACGCGTCCGTTTCCCCCCTCCAGGTGCCGGCGGCGGCGCCGTCCATGAGGGGGGGCACACCGCGGATGTGAGGGGGGTCACTCTCTGGAGACGGGTGTCGGGTGTTTGCAACTGCCACAAAACTTCTGTCGGCATAGCTGTTTTTGATTTTAATAAAATATAAGGATCTATATTTAAAAGAACAGGACCGCACATTATTAACGTGCTCGAAAAAATACAAACTATATATATATATATTCATAATATATGAAAAAAATACAAACTACATATATATTCATATGTATGTTTATATTTAACATGCTACATGTTAGTTGATATAATAATACACAAAAAAGCATTAAAAAATATGTACGGAAAAAAATCTAACTATGCCGACGGCCTAGATCCGACCAGCGTGCCGCGGATCACCGATGTGGCAAATATGCCGACGGCAGCCGTCGGCATAGCCTCTGCATGGTGCGGCCTGGATCAATGACGTGGCCTGCGGACCTATGCCGACGGCCCCCCATCTAGGCCGTTGGCATAGCTCTGACGCCGTTTGCCAGGGCGTGGCCGGGCCCCACGTGTATGCTGACGGCCTTCGTAAGCCGACGGGAGCTGTCGGCGTATATGTAGCTAGGCCGACGGCCGTTCTATGCCGACGGGTGCCGTCGGCTTATCTCTGCGTAACCCGACGGCCTTTGTACGCCGACGGCCAGAACCAGGCTGTCGGCATATCTCCGGAGAAGCCGACGGGGGCCGTCGGCATTGTTCTGGCCGTCGGGGTATGGCCCTGTTCCGGTAGTGAACTGAGAAGGTAAGGAAAGCCAAAGGAAGGCGAGCGATGCACAAACGATCCGGGCTAGCCAGGCGGCACGCTGTTGCCAGGGTGGACTGCCGCGAGCGTTACCAACTCCATCTCGTCCGTCCAAGGACTAGGTCGGTTCGCGTCTACGTGGCCGGGCGGGCCTCACCACACTCCGACCAGTTTTTTTTTTCTTTGTTAGTTCATTCAGGGCTGGCCGTGCGCGCTGCTTGACGGCTACGTCACCGTACTATCACTGTACGTAGCTAGGCTCGATCATAGCTCGTTTTTTTTTTCTTTCCTTCGTGGGGGGTTATTATATAGCTCGTATTCATTTCCTTCTTCTTCATAATTATACAACTACTCCCTGTCTCACAATACAAGATCATTTCTCAAGCTAATTAACACATCATGAAAAACAATCTTATATTATAGGACGGTGGGAGTACACCATATCGTCGTGCCCAGTCAATGAGAAAAGTTCTTTTTTTTTCTTTTGTTGTGACCACATTCAAAATGGTGCCATAGTTGCAAGGAGGAGGCGACGAGCCTGGTGATCTCGAGAGCACGTTCAAATCATCATGAGAAGCAGACAATCCAAAAAATGAATGGCAAATTCATAGATCCTCGGAGGCGACAGCCTCATTCATGGTTTTCAGGTCGTTGTTGTAGTGGCCGTTGTACCGGCCTTTCCACCCAGCAGGACAGTTCTTCCATGTCCAGTGCATGCAGTCATGATCCAGGCATCCCAGGCCACCCGCGTTCTTCACTCAATGCCAACTCCCTCACGGTGTCTTCATCGTTGGCTTCCCTCAAGTACTCCGGCCCAAAGATATCAATCACGACTTTTGTGTATTTTTTTACGGTCTCCAAGATTGTATCTTCTCCAACGCGGACATGGTCATCAAAGGCGTCAGCCGGACACCCATGGGAGAGCACTCGAACAACCGCTATACATTTCATCAAAGGGCTCACACCTATCTCTTCGGATGTACTCCTCCCGAGTTTGAACCAATCATCATGCTTCACCACGACTTTTGCAATGGTGACAAAGAGACTTATGTGCATCCGAAATCACCGGCGAACTACTTCTAGGTTGGATTGGGGCCGAAATAATCTCTCATAATCTTGACATGGCCCTCCACTCTCTCTCGGTTGATGTGTATGCGGCCATCTCGCAAAAACATATGTGTATGCAGCCGTATTGTGAATTTCATATCCTCTTCTCGACCCCCAAAAATCATCATTGAAGTTCATGTCAACGATCATTTCGAACTCGTTGTCGTCTTGTTCCTCCTCCGATGACGAATAGTCCTCGAAGGTCATCTCTCTCAACCTCTTTATCTTGACTAGAAATGACTCATTTCAATTAGATTGACAAAATCTTTATTTGACCTCTTGGGGACATGTCTGCTCCTAAGGAAGTATTCACTTAGTGATACTAATCCCTCTTGGTACTCTTGATGTTCGTGCATTCTTTGTGAAGAGATTCTCTTATCTTATCTAACCTCGTTTTCTCAAGTTTGTCTCTTCAGGTAAAATTGCTAAAGCACCTCAAGGTAAGTATATGCATCATACTCGTGTGCATGATGTGTTGGGATCTACGGTAAGGTGCGTCGACTGCAATTTAAAATTTTCCTACGCGCAGAATAACCAGGAACATGCTACGAGAGATGGACCATAGTTCGTTACCACTAGACGCGCAGTACTGTGCAGCAGAAGAAGAGTTAGGGCAGCGCGTCCGCGTGGATCGTCTCCTCCTCGTCCGATCTCCCTCGAACAGCCGGTTGTCCGATCCCACATACAAGTTCGCCGGAGCGGCGCAAGTGCACCGCCTCTAACGGTGTCCGCGCGTGCAGGAGGAACACCGTGCGGCGGACTGCTAGGTCCGATCACACAGTCAGCGGCGAGTGGAGGTGGCTATTCGCAACACATGCAAACCCTAGTGACAGCACCGAAGCGATCAATCCATGAGTGTGCCGCACCTCCACTTTATATAGGTGTCCGTCGCAGGCTCAACACTTGGGCCTCGCACAGACCCTAAAACCCAAAGTCTACTCGGTCGCGTTCCAAGTCCAGCTCGGATCACATCCGACCAGTGTCCTCTGAACTGACCTCGTAGGTTCCTTCCCTTAAGCGCGCGACCCCTTAGGTTCAAGTCGGCTTGGTCACAGTTCGGATCAGCTCCGACCTGCACGGTTCGTAGCAGCCTCTAGCAAGGTGTGCTGACCACCAAGTAGACTATGAAGCTGGTTAGGCGAACCTGTACAACGTGTCACACTTTTGTTCCCTTTGCCTCACGGTATATGTTGTCGGGCTCAAGGCGAGACTGTCGTCCTTGTGCTAGCCCGACCTCTTTCTCATTCCAGTGATACCGACCACAAACCGGATTATCTCATAATCCTGCATGGCCATGCTTATCCTGGTCGAATCACACGAGGGCCCCAGAGTATATCTCTCCTGATCGGAGGGGCAAATCCCATCTTGCTCGACCATGTCTCGCAGCATGGGACTGGACAAACCCGAAACCTATCTTTGTAACTATCCAGTCACGGAGTAGCGTTTGGTCGGCCCAAAGCAAGTCTGTCACCATCCCGACACTACTAGGAAAATGCCTATAGATAGAAGTTTACCAGTAGCGTTTGTTTGCAACCCAACACTACTAGTAGTTAGTAGTAGCACTGGCTACAAACATCGCTATTAGTATCACTTAGTAGAAGCGCTTGTTACCTAGGCCCATGCTACTACTAAGTGTAACACACCACACCCCCTGGTCAAAAAATAGCAGCAGCGCCTGTCCTCCAACCTGCGCTACTGCTAGTTTAGGATCTATAGCGCCTGTTTGTCTAAGCGCGCTACTGCTAATTTTTCTATGTATAACATTTTACCAGTAGCGTGTGTTTTTGGCCAGCGCTATAAGTAGTGCAACCCTAGCCGTAGATATTTTGCAAGCTGCCATAGCAGTAGCGCGTATAGGTGACCCGCGCTACTGCTATGCTCGCCAGCCACCTACCACCTTTCCCCTTCTTCCTCCCCTCTCTTCTTCCCCCCTTCCTTTCTCCCCCTTTCCTTGCACCTTGCTTGTTCCTTTCAATGCTCCCCCACCACCACCCCTCCATTAGAGCCCTCCCTCCCCCTCTTCTTTGCCCCT
>NC_057801.1:847898244-847901417 GCF_018294505.1 Triticum aestivum | reverse complement strand
CCCTCCATTAATGCCCTCCCTCCCCCTGTTCTTTTCCCTCCTCCCACTTCCATTAATGCCTTCCCTCTTCTCTCCCTCTCCTCTCCCACTATCTCCCTAGCTAGCTAGCTCTCTGTCTCCCTAGCTAGCTAGCTAGCTAGCTAGTTAGATCTATATATAGGTGAGCAAAAAAAGGAGTTTGTGTGGATAGGACCGAAACTATATATATATGGGCGATATGAGAATATATATACCGAATTGTGTGTGGCATAATTTGAGTTGCCTACATTTTGTATTTGATGAAATAATGTGGGTGACATTAGTTGCCTATGTTTTGCCGAAATGTCGATTCAATTCCATTTCGGCGAATTTCGGGCATGCAAACTCAATATGTCCTATGTTTAGGGAAGGTCATGCCGAATTTTTGTATGAATTTGATCCATGCATGCATATATACGTGGTTATAATATTTGCTCCGCCCGCAGGTGATCATGAAGGTCAATGGAAGGATGGTGGAAAGATACTGGCAATCCGCTGTGGATGACATGTATGAAAAAAGACCGAGGGATGTTTTATGTCCGTGTCGAAAATGCAAAGGAAGAGTCAGGCTCGACCCCTTTAAGGGTGGTAAATTCAAGGCGCACCTGCTCATGCATGGTTTCATGCATGGCCATACTCAGTGGATAAGTGAAGATGATGATGATGATGATGAGGACGTCGACGGGGCAGGAAATAACGACATGGGGCCACCAGACGAAGAGATGACTGATTATGTGCCCGAAGAGGAAGACGGCCTTGGAAATGTGGATGGCGAAGAGGCAGTTCAAGGCGGAGAAGACACGGACACGCCACCGTCTTTGTCGCTACTAAGTTCAGCCATGCGGGACCCGCATGTTCGAGACCTGCTTCGCAAGAAGACGACTAGCGACAGAGATGCTTCTAGAGAGGAGGCCAAACTGGCGCAACTGGAGGTAGACTCGATGACTCCTTTGCATGATGGTTGCAATAATCCCGAGGTGACCCGCTTGAGTTTCGCACTAGAACTTCTAAAGATGAAGGCAAAAAACAAATGGACAGATACAAGCCTGGATGAGCTTCTGAAGTACCTAAAGAAGGTTCTTCCTGCGGGAAGCCTGTGTCCTACTAGTGTCGAGGAGGCAAAGAAAATTGTGTGCCTCTTGATCTGCCACATATTAGATATCACGCATGCATCAATGATTGCATCATATATCGGAACGAGCACGCGGAAAAAATCATCTGTCCAAAGTGCAATGCTTCATGATATAAAAAGGCCGGAAAGAAAGCTCCACAGAAAGCTGTATGGTACTTTCCGATCACTCCACGTCTACATCGGTATTTCGTAGATCCTAAGGAAGCAAAGCTTATGCGCTGGCACGCGGAGAGGGTGAAGCCAGATGACGGAGATGAACCGAAGCTGAGACACCTCGCAGATGCTAGCCAGTGGAGAGCATAAAATGCTGAATTTGAATTTTTCGCAAATGATCCCAGGAACATCGTGCTTGGCGCTAGTAGTGATGGCATGAATCCATTTGGCAACCAGAACACCAATCATAGCACATGGCCCGTGTTTGTATGGATGTACAACCTTCCCCCTGGTTGTGCATGAAGGAAAAATACATACACATGGCTATGCTTATTCAAGGGCCGAGACAACCGGGAAATGATATAAATTTGTATCTCGGGTTACTGAAAGAGGAGTTACAGACCTTATGGACATCACCGGCCAAGACATGGGATGCAAGCAAAGGAGAGTATTTCTACATGAGAGCCGCGCTGATCACGACGGTGCAGGACTATCTCAGTTACGGCTATCTCTCCGGCCAGGTGTGCCACGGATATTGTGGATGCACGAGGTGCACATGGGTGATACAACTTCTCTGTAGCTATCGAAAGATGGTGGGTCTTAGAAAATCGTGTACATAGGGCATCGAAGATGGCTCGAGAAGGATGACCCATGGAGAAAGCGTGGAGATCTATTCAATGGTAAGGTTGAGCATCGAGGTCCTCCACGTAAGCGTAGCGGTGCAGAAATATATGAGTTATTGAAGAACTGGGAAGAGTGCCCCTCGCCGGGAAATCCCCCGGAAGAGGGTTGTTCAAACGAAACACTCATATACGCCTTAGCACATGGCCCCTCGACCAACCACGCGACTTATCAAGCATACGATATCAACGGATACACGTTCTACACGGAGGAGAAAGATATAAACAGTGATGACCAAAACTCAGGGATGACGATGGAAGCCATGACCGGGAATGTAATTGGAAGATATTACGGAAGGGTCGAAGAGATATGGGATCTTAACTACTCTGATTGCATAGCGCGACAATTTTCCGTGTCAGATGGGCTAAAAATGTACACAGAGAAAACCGACATTTCACTACCATGTGTATACCCGACTTCGATGATAGCGGTACCGTCAACGCCATCGCCAAATATGAGCCATGGGTACACGCTAAACACGTGACACAATGTTTCTTCATAACTGATCCCGATCAATCCCAGCCGTGTTGTCGTGAGAGAAGCAAAAGCAGCATCGCCGGAATGGATGGAGTCGCCAACGAGGAAGACTATGACCAGTACGGTGATCCAATGAGGGAAGATGATGCTGATGACGACGAAACATATGTCAAAAGAAGAATGAAGACTACATTAACTACGAAAGATCGTAATCCCTGGAGAAGGAAAAGTCACGACCATGGGCTCAATTATTCGACAACGAACAAAAGAGGGAAGAAGATCAGTCTGAAGCGTCATCGTCGCCCAAGCTGACAAACTAATCCCAAAATTTGTGTGTGTCTAGCTATTTTGTATACCGCCAGTAGCGGTCAAATGATGTAAGATATATATTATACTAATTATTATCCAGAGGATAACAGTGGTATTGCTCAAACGACAGACCAAATTAAACCCCTGAGTTTGTGGAATATGAATAAGAACAAGAAAAAGAAAAAGAAAAAGAAAAAGAAAAAGAAAAATGAAGAAGGAAAAGAATAATAAAAGTAAAAAGAGAAATAAAAATAAAATAAAAAAGAAGGAAGTTTGTGGAATATGAAAAAGAAAAAGAAAAATAAAAAAAAGAAAAAGAAAAAGTTAGCAGTAGCGCGTTTTCGCTAGGACAGCGCTATAGCTAAGAAAAATAAATTTAAAAAAAGAAGAAGAGAAAGTTAGC